>NW_027168991.1:15000-17500 GCF_036898095.1 Palaemon carinicauda | reverse complement strand
TGGCATTTACGACGGGTATCCAATAGATGCCGAAACATACGAGACTATTACGATCAGAATTTCATCTCCTGTTTGATGAAGGGGTTCCTTAAGGCGACTTCCTTGACCCTTTATGGCGGTATAATACGCTTTTGATGCCCCGATAAAAACTAGTTACCATAAGTCTCTCTCTCTCACTCTCTCTCATCTCTCTCTCTCTCTCTCTCTCTCTTCTGGAGAATTTGGGTGATTATTCTGAGTGATTATGATCTTACGTTCTCATTCGAGATTTGGAAATAATATTTATCTCTCTCTCTCTCCTCTCTCCCTCTCTCTCTCTCTCTCTCTCTCTCTCTCTCTCTCTCTCTCTCTCTCTTGAAATTTGGAATGCATACTCTCTCTCTCTCTCTCTCTCTCTCTCTCTCCTCTCTCTCTCTCTCTCTCTCTCTCTCTCTCTCTCTCCTTGGAGAATTGGGGTGATTAATCTCTCTCTCTCTCTCTCTCTCTCTCTCTCTCTCTCTCTCTCTCTCTCTCTCTCTCTCTCTCTCTTTGGAGAATTGGGGTGATTAATCTCTCTCTCTCTCTCTCTCTCTCTCTCTCTCTCTCTCTCTCTCTCTCTCCCCTTGGAGTATTGGGGTGATTAATCTCTCTCTCTCTCTCTCTCTCTCTCTCTCACTCTCCCCCTTGGAGTATTGGGGTGATTAATCTCTTTCTCTCTCTCTCTCTCTCTCTCTCTCTCTCTCTCTCTCTCTCTCTCTTTCTCTCTTTGGAGAATTGGGATGATTAATCTCTCTCTCTCTCTTTAAAGAATTGGTGTTATTAATCTCTCTCTCTCTCTCTCTCTCTCTCTCTCTCTCTCTCTTTGGAGAATTGGGGAGATTAATCTCTCTCTCTTTCCCTCTCTCTCTGTCTCTGTCTCTCTCTCTCTCTCTCTCGCTCTCTCTCTCTCTCTCTCTCTCATCTCTCTCTCTCTCTCTCTCTTTGGAGAATTGGGGTGAATAATCTCTCTCTCTCTCTCTCTCTCTCTCTCTCTCTCTCTCTCTCTCTCTCTCTCTCTCTCTCTCTCTCCTTGGAGAATTGGGGGTGATTAATCTCTCTCTCTCTCTCTCTCTCTCTCTCTCTCTCTCTCTCTCTCTCTCTCTCTCCTTGGACAGTTAGGGTGATTAATCTCTCTCTCTCTCTCTCTCTCTCTCTCTCTCTCTCTCTCTCTCTCTTTGGAGAATTGGGGTGATTAATCTCTCTCTCTCTCTCTCTCTCTCTCTCTCTCTCTCTCTCTCTCTCTCTCTCTCTCTCTTTGGAGAACTGGGGGTGATTAATCTCTCCCTCTCTCTCTCTCTCTCTCTCTCTCTCTCTCTCTCTCTCTTTGGAGAACTGGGGTGATTAATATCTCTCTCTCTCTCTCTCTCTCTCTCTCTCTCTCTCTCCTCTCTCTCTCTCTCTCTCTCTCTCTCTCTTTCTCTCTTTGGAGAACTGGGGTGATTAATCTCTCCCTCTCTCTCTCTCTCTCTCTCTCTCTCTCTCTCTCTCTCTCTCTCTCTCTCTATCTCTCTCTCTCTTTGGAGAACTGGGGTGATTAATATCTCTCTCTCTCTCTCTCTCTCTCTCTCTCTCTCTCTCTCTCTCTCTCTCTTGGTGAATTAGAGCGATCTTTCTTGCGTGGTTATCAGGGGAAAGATTAGATTTTTTTCTCTTACAGATTTTCTGTGATGTTGTATGGGAGTTATAGCCAGAGACTGGGAACCAATTCTCTTATATAAACGGGGTTCTAGATTTGACATAAACATTATTATTATTATTATTATTATTATTATTTATATTATAATTATCATTATTACTATGCAGAGAGAGAGAGAGAGAGAGAGAGAGAGAGAGAGAGAGAGAGAGAGAGAGAGAAAGAAGACATAAATAGGAATGTGAAAATATTTCCAAGAATGATAAATTGTAAAATAACTTATAAAGGTTAAATATCATATATGATGACAAATCAAAATTAATCTTATATTTCTAGAGGGAATAAAAATAAATCATGGAAAATACAATAAAAGATTTGCAAATCATGAAAATAAAAGGATAAACTCAAATGTATTGAGAAAAATTAAGTTTTTATACATTTAATGAGATAAACTGTACATATACAGAGAGAGAGAGAGAGAGAGAGAGAGAGAGAGAGAGAGAGAGAGAGAGAGAGAGGAGAGAGAGAGAGAGAGAGAGAGAATAAATTCTGAAAAAGATGGGTACCATTAAGAGAATTCCGCCAGTTAAAATAACTTCTACACTTTAGAAGGGTATTTTAGATGCAAATTCTCACAAGAAAGTTTACAATTACACTCGTTGTTATTCTGCTTTCCAAAGTTAAATACGAACCTCGTTATACCCACGGCCGTTTAGGAAAGAGAGAGAGAGAGAGAGAGAGAGAGAGAGAGAGAGAGAGAGAGAGAGAGAGAGAGAGAGAGAGAGAGTGAAAGAGATAGTTTATTATTGATATTAACCTAAATGAAATTAGCTTTGTAATATACTGGAG
>NW_027168989.1:45000-49436 GCF_036898095.1 Palaemon carinicauda | reverse complement strand
TCCTACATAAACAATAAAAACTTTAACAAGACAAAGAGAAAGACGATAGAATAGTGAGCCCGAGTGTACCCTCAAGCAAGAGAACTCATATTGCAATAATGCAAATAATGTGTCATATGCAATTATTGCAACAATGATAATTATTAATCATTCAAATGTATATAAAATATACATTATATTAATCATTAATTATATCTAATACACTCCATGATACAATCAACTGAATAATGAATGGATATTGAAGGGAATTCACTTCTTTTTTTTATTCACGATGCTTCAATAAACATTATTTATTGTCTACTTCTTCTTCTTCTTATTATTATTATTACTATTATTATTATCATTAGTTAATTTACAACCCCCGTTGGAAAAACAGGATTGCTATAGCCTAAGGCCTCCAACAGGGAAAAAATATGTAACATTTAATGATAAATCACAGCGATATTTCAACTTCAAAGTTCACCTCTCTCTCTCTCTCTCTCTCTCTCTCTCTCTCTCTCTCTCTCTCTCTCTCTCTCTCTCTCTCTGCTTGATCTTTGATACTTGATAAAGTATATTTAAACTACATCTTACCAAAGACTCCAGAACACTGATTGACGGCTCCTGAAGTCTTCAGCAAATGTACCCAAATTGAAAAAGTATTTGAATAAACTTCCAAGTTAATCAAATCAGATTATTCAAGTTATATTTATACAGTCTATTTTAATTTGAGCTCGAGAGTGAGATAACCTTCAGTAATCATTAGTCCTTGATAAAAATATTTCATATATTTCATATGTCGAGGGTATTTACCTTCTCTTCTTTGGTAGTGAATAATTTCGTGAAATGGTGTTGGGAAATTGAAGTGTTGTGTGTGGAATGTCTAAAGGGTAAGTCAATTTCGTGGTTATAGTAAAGATATAGATATAAATACTTGTATTTATGTTTTATTTGGTATGACGAATTATTGTATTTATACATTATGCCAAGTAGGACCGTGCTTAAGTAATACAAAATGGAAAAACATCACGTGAATGGAAGAAGATAAGACTTAGATGAAAACTCGCCAATCATAGACGAAATGAACTGTAGAACTACCAACAAAATACGATTGCGATAAACCAAAAGAAAACATTAAATATCAATAATTATCTTGAAATATGACAATTCAAAAGACGCATAAGTGATATATTTAAATATACTGAAGGATATATATGCTAAAAAGACAATCTATCTTTATTTTTTTGTGGCTGGTCTTAGTTTGAACTTCATAGGTTGGTACTCCTGACTACCTGACGGCGTCTGAAGTAGTAAAAAGTAGACGAAATAGGAATATTAACCAGTAAAATTGTCTCAAAGGCTGTAATTAATGGGATGATTTGCTATTCAAGTAAAGCATTCTCTGTATTATAATTGCAATGTATTTATTGGCTCAGTGAATCTCCATAGCAGTAGATTTGATCAAAGATGGTATTACGTAGCCGACACACTAACATTTCTAACCATTTTCGTCTGTGTCGTACAAATTACTAACCGTAATTTTAGTAAAAGAACTATCTTAAATATTTTGGTTCGTGGTGTGTTTTGTTCTGAAATGTAATAATTCATAATTATTTATGTAGTTAGATCTAAACTGAATCCTTTCTACCTGTTTTAAACGTCTCAAATGTATTGTTTACATATAGCCTATTGCCTGTCACACCTACACATTGAGCAAGGCAGTTTACCTATGTTATCTACCTAGAGCAAAGAGATGTTTTTAATTTCTTGATATTGCTTCCCTACGTAAGAATTATATAACACTTTGATTAGGATGTTTGATAATATAAATAACTTAGATATGAACATATCAGCATTTCAAGAACACGTGGTTTAAGAGAACTTTTAAACTAGACCCATTATTAATCAGGACTATCAGTTAATATTACAGTAATTGTATCATTGCTGTAGTATTGAAGAGAGAAATAGTTTTGATAATAACTTAAACTCTCTTAATGTATTAACGTTAATAATGGCTTATTTTGTATTGGAGCTCCTTGTATCTTACCAGTTTTATAGGCAGCGTGTTATGATATCCTTAGTTTCAATGATAGTTTCTTGTGGTTTCTGCAACCTCACCCTCCTTGTGAACAAAGGATGAAGGATTTTTGGAGAGCCAATAGGTCTGCCTGCTGACTCACCAGCAGCCATTGCCTGGCCCTCATTGGTCTTAGCTTGGTGGAGAGGGGGTAATCATGTGTATATATGGTCAGTCTCTATTACATTGGCATGTCCCTTACCTCTGCTACACACACACACACACACACACATACTCTCTCTCTCTCTCTCTCTCTCTCTCTCTCTCTCTCTCTCTCTCTCTCCTCTAAGGACGGCGTACACACATACTCTCTCTCTCTCTCTCTCTCTCTCTCTCTCTCTCTCTCTCTTAGACGGCGTTCCTCTATTTATGGGCCATAAGTAAGTCATTTATTGCCCATAGAAATTGGTTGGGACCATTGATTCCTCTTCTTGTGTCTCGACAATAGTAAGAGCCAGACAGAAAACATGCTTAGAGGTTTAGGCCGGGAGCACACTAGCGACTCTGTGGCGCCACAAAGCCACAGCATCGTGTGGCGGGGATGTGCTCTCCCATAGGTTTCCATTGTTTTCAAAGACACGCCACGCCTGTGGCGGGGATGAGCGACAGAGAGCCACAGTCGCTAGTTTGCGCGGCAAAACTTGAAAACAATGGAAACCTATGGGAGACCACATCCCCGCCACACGATGCTGTGGCTTTGTGGCGCCACAGAGTCGCTAATGTGCTCCCGGCCCTAAAGGCCACTCATGAATGCAGACAATAGACAGTGACGATGCCCTAGCTAGCAGCGCCCAAGCTCTCTCTACCCAAGCTAGGACCAGGGAGGGCCAGGTAATGGCTGCTGATGACTCAGCAAGTAGAACTGTCCTTAATTACTTGAATTACTATTCTCAATTACTTAAATAGGATTAACAACCAACTGAAATCTCTTTGAAATAAAGTTTACACAGTTTTTGCGTCTAGAAAAGCTACAAGCCTATATCATTATTATTATTATTATTATTATTATTATTATTATTACTTGCTAAGCTACAACCCTAGTTGAAAAAGCAGAATGCTATAAGTCCAGGGGCTCCAACAGGGAAAATAGCCCAGTGAGGAAAGGAAACAAAGGAAAAATAAAATATCTCAAGAAGAATAACAACATTAATATAAATATCTCCTATGTAAACTATACAAACTTTAACAAAACAAGAGGAAGACAGATAGGATAGAATAGTGCCAGAGTGTACCTCAAGCAAGAGAACTCTAACTCAAGACAGTGGAAGACCATGGTAGAGGCTATGGCACTACCCAACACTACAGAACGATGGTTTGATTTTGGTGTGTCCTCCTAGAAGAGCTGCTGACCATAGCTAAAGAGTCTCTTCTACTCTATCCTTACCAAGAGGAAAGTGGCCACATTTGCACTGACTCTCAGGGTGCCCTTCTAGCTCGGAAATGTTTCCTACTATGCCGGACTGAGGTTAAGCTTGCTAGTTTC
This sequence comes from Palaemon carinicauda, assembly GCF_036898095.1. Lineage (NCBI taxonomy): Eukaryota > Metazoa > Arthropoda > Malacostraca > Decapoda > Palaemonidae > Palaemon > Palaemon carinicauda. Next base: position 45,897 of record NW_027168989.1, on the reverse strand, counting down.
TTGTGGTGTCTGTAACCTCACCATCCTTGTTAGTTAAGGATGGACGTTTGGAAGAGCCTATAGGTCTATCTCCTGAGTCATCAGCTGCCATTGCCCGGCCCTCCCTGATCCTACTTTGGGCGTTGATCATGAGTGACCTTTAAACCTTTAATTTGATTTCATTATAACTGTTCATTATTGCTTATATCGTTTATTTATTTTCTTTCCTCACTGGGCTATTTTTCCCTGTTGGAGCCCTTGGGTCTATATTATCCTACTTTTCCAACTAGGGTTATAGCTTAGAAAGTAATAATAATAATAATAATAATAATAATAATAATAATAATAATAATAAATCATTGGCCTATTTTTCCCTGTTGGAGCCCTTGGGCTTATAGCATCTGGCTTTTCCAACTATGGTTGTAGCTTAGCAAGTGATAATAATAATAATAATAATAATAATAATAATAATAATAATAATAATAAAAACAGAAAGTCGTGAATAAAATTATTCATTGAAGCACCGGTAAACAAGAGAAATGAATTTCTCCCCTCTTGCTATTTGAATAGCAAATTCATAGTATCAAATTTCAGCCAAAAAGGTTATTTTGCAATGAAGGAATTGCTTTAGTCTCGATTTGCAAACCTAAGCAATTTAATCTTTTACTGGCTTATACCATATTCCTTTTGCAAGTTTCATGTTTAAAGGTTAAAGGCCTCTTATGAATGGCAGTGCCCTAGAGACCGACCATATTACGTTTAATTAGCATCAAATACATCTTCACCCACGTTAGGACCGGGGAGTAGTAGGCAATGGCTGCTGATGACTCAGCAGGTAGGCCTACAGGCTCCCCGACACCCTAGCCTTAGCTCATAAGGATGGTAAGGTTGCTGACGCCAGAGGAACTAACAGGTTTG
>NW_027168989.1:27500-30000 GCF_036898095.1 Palaemon carinicauda | reverse complement strand
ATGTTTTTGTGATTTTTTATTCGAACTAGAGGGGCACTCGGTAGAGCACATACCTCCGCTTTGGCAGGATATTTCTAGATCTTTTGCTTAACCTTGACCTTTGACCTTAACATATTAATGCTATGTTTTTGTGATTTATATTCGAACTAGAGGGGGCACTCTGTAGAAAGTAGTTATTTTTCTAGAGCTTTTGCTTAACCTTGACCTTTGACCTTAACATATTAATGGTATGTTTTTGTGATTTTTATTCAAACTAGAGGGGGCAATCGGTAGAAAGCAGTTATTTCTAGATCTTTTGCTTAATCTTGACCTTTGACATTAACATATCAATGCTATGTTTTTGTGATTTTTATTCGAACTAGAGGGGCACTCGGTAGAAAGCAGACCTCCGCCGTGGCAGATTGTTTCTAGAGCTTTTGCTTGTCCTTGACCTTGAACTTTGACCTTGACCTTCCAAAATTTAATCATTTCTTGTTTTTTACATAACAGTTAATCCCTACAAGTTTCATTACTCTACGATTAAAATTGTGGCCAGGAAGCTGTTCACAAACAAACACACACACAAACACAAACAGGGGGCGTTTAAAACATAACCTCCTAAATATATATATATATATATATATATCTATATCTATATATACATATATATATATATATATATATATTTGTATATTTTTATCTGGTTTAACTACTTGGTATCTTGCCGTCTCTCTGGTAGGGGAGAGGGAGTAATCATACGCTAGTGAGAGGCAGTAGCCCGAGAGGTACACTTTTTGCGTGTGCATATCTAACTAAATATTTAACCTTTTTTTGACGGGTCGCGTACACTAGTTTTTATCATATTTTGCTGTTGATTCAGTCTTATTGATAATATGCAATATGTATATACATTGATATGGAATAGAATATACGAGGTTATATTGGAAAAAATACCCAAAATTATAGAATTGAATGAAAATCAAACAGACAACGAAGATGATATATATCCTATATATTTTTGTATCTAATTCTGTTCATAATAAAATACTATTTCGTCCATAAATGCTAATATTAATATTTGTATATATACGAATGACTGGTTATATCACCAATAAGATAATTATTCAATTGTTGAAGTCTTAACTCCTTCATTAAATCGCCAAATTGAACGCTGATGCCATCTATTGGCGTCTTGAAGTACTACGACCACTCGACTGTGTCTGTAATACCTCTTCGATAGAATTACTAAAAAGGTTGGTAGCTCGAAGCCAGTTTCCACGTGAGATATTTGCCATTACTGGATTTTATATATATATATATATATATACATATATATACATATATATATATATATATATATATATACATACAAATATGTATATATATACTGTATATATATAAATTTATATATATATATATTTATATATATATATATATATAGTATATATATATATATATATTTATCTATAAATATATATAAAACACTATCATTCAAAATCCTTCTCTCTCTCTCTCTCTCTCTCTCTCTCTCTCTCTCATTGTACCTTGTTTTTATTCCCAAAACTTCGCATATCACAAACTTTTTCACTCCTCCCATCCCCTACCCCGCTCCTCCCCCCATCCCCTCTCTCTCTCTCTCTCTCTCTCTCTCTCTCTCCCTTTGACTTATTTTTTTTTACGTTTTCTGCTTAGAATCTCTTACCAAAGTTCTAAGATCAAAAGGAGGCTTGTAGAGATTACGGAAGAGTAGAGAAAAAAGAAAAGAATAAGAAAGGGATTAAGAGAAGTAGAAGAAGAAAGTGAGTAAAGAGAAGAAGAAGAAGAGGAGGAAAGAAGAATAAGAGGAAGAGGAGCAGGACGAAGAAGAAGAAGAACAACAACAGGAAGAAGAAGAAGAAGAATGTGAGTAAAGAGGAGAAGAAGAAGAAGAAGAAGAAAAGAAGAAGAACAGCAAGAAGAAGAAGAGGAAGAAGAAGAATAACAACAGCAACAACAACAAGAGCAAGAAGATGATGATGAAGAAGAAGAAGAATAACAACAACAACAACAAGATCAAGAAGAAGAAGAAGAAGAAGAAGAAGAACAACAACAACAACAACAACAACAACAACTACAACAAGAGCAAGAAGAAGAAGAAGAAAAAGAAGAAGAAGAAGAAGAGAAGAAGAAAAACAACAAGAACCAGAAGAAGAAGAACAACAACAACAACAAACACAGCAAGAAGAAGAAGAAGAAGAACAACAACAACAACAACAAGATCCAGAAGAAGAAGAAGAAGAATACCTTTGGAGGCCCCAGAAGAAGAAAATAAAAAAAGAGATTGTGTGTGAGAGTGCTTATCTTCAGGGCGTTCGATACCGATACCAAAAAAAAATGTATTTCGGTCTTTGACGTTCGATGCGAAATGAAAGCTTGATAGATAGATATCGATTTGATAGACATTTGGGTCCATGGTAAAGCTGCTCTCTCTCTCTCTCTCTCTCTCTCTCTCTCTCTCTCTCTCGCTTTCGACACCTCCTTT
>NW_027168989.1:20000-22500 GCF_036898095.1 Palaemon carinicauda | reverse complement strand
AAAAGATAAGGAAAATATTCTTTCCTTCAAGCCAAAAAAAAGATAAGGAAAATATTCTTTCCTTCAAGCCAAAAAAAGATAAGGAAAATATTCTTTCCTTCAAGCCAAAAAAAGATAAGGAAAATATTCTTTCCTTCAAGCCAAAAAAAGATAAGGAAAATATTCTTTCCTTCAAGCCAAAAAAAGATAAGGAAAATATTCTTTCCTTCAAGCCAAAAAAAGATAAGGAAAATATTCTTTCCTTCAAGCCAAAAAAAGATAAGGAAAATATTCTTTCACCTTGAGCCAAAAAAAGATAAGGAAAACATTCTTTCCCTTCAAGCCAAAAAAAAAGATAAGGAAAATATTCTTTCCTTCAAGCCAAAAAAAGATAAGGAAAATATTCTTTCCTTCAAGCCAAAAAAAGATAAGGAAAATATTCTTTCCTTCAAGCCAAAAAAAGATAAGGAAAATATTCTTTCCTTCAAGCCAAAAAAAGATAAGGAAAATATTCTTTCCTTCAAGCCAAAAAAAGATAAGGAAAATATTCTTTCCTTCAAGCCAAAAAAAGATAAGGAAAATATTCTTTCCTTCAAGCCAAAAAAAGATAAGGAAAATATTCTTTCCTTCAAGCCAAAAAAAAGATAAGGAAAATATTCTTTCCTTCAAGCCAAAAAAAGATAAGGAAAATATTCTTTCACCTTGAGCCAAAAAAAGATAAGGAAAACATTCTTTCCCTTCAAGCCAAAAAAAAGATAAGGAAAATATTCTTTCCTTCAAGCCAAAAAAAGATAAGGAAAATATTCTTTCCTTCAAGCCAAAAAAAGATAAGGAAAATATTCTTTCCTTCAAGCCAAAAAAAGATAAGGAAAATATTCTTTCCTTCAAGCCAAAAAAAGATAAGGAAAATATTCTTTCCTTCAAGCCAAAAAAAGATAAGGAAAATATTCTTTCCTTCAAGCCAAAAAAAGATAAGGAAAATATTCTTTCACCTTGAGCCAAAAAAAGATAAGGAAAACATTCTTTCCCTTCAAGCCAAAAAAAAGATAAGGAAAATATTCTTTCCTTCAAGCCAAAAAAAGATAAGGAAAATATTCTTTCCTTCAAGCCAAAAAAAGATAAGGAAAATATTCTTTCCTTCAAGCCAAAAAAAGATAAGGAAAATATTCTTTCCTTCAAGCCAAAAAAAGATAAGGAAAATATTCTTTCCTTCAAGCCAAAAAAAGATAAGGAAAATATTCTTTCCTTCAAGCCAAAAAAAGATAAGGAAAATATTCTTTCCTTCAAGCCAAAAAAAGATAAGGAAAATATTCTTTCCTTCAAGCCAAAAAAAGATAAGGAAAATATTCTTTCCTTCAAGCCAAAAAAAGATAAGGAAAATATTCTTTCCTTCAAGCCAAAAAAAGATAAGGAAAATATTCTTTCCTTCAAGCCAAAAAAAGATAAGGAAAATATTCTTTCCTTCAAGCCAAAAAAAGATAAGGAAAATATTCTTTCCCTTCAAGCCAAAAAAAGATAAGGAAAATATTCTTTCCTTCAAGCCTAAAAAAGATAAGGAAAATATTCTTTCACCTTTATGGTAGTAGGTTGGCCTGGGCACCCACCGCCCGTTGAGATATTACCGCTAGAGAGTTATGGGGTCCTTTGACTGGCCAGACAGTACTACATACGACCCTTCTCTCTGGTTACGGTTCTTTCCCTTTGCCTACACAGACACCGAATAGTCTGGCCTATTCTTTACAGATTCTCCTCTGTCCTCATACGCCTGACAACACTGAGATTGCCAAACAATTCTCCTTCACCCAAGGGGTTAACTACTGTACTCTATTTGTTCAGTGGCTACTTTCCTCTTGGTAAGGGTAGAAGAGACTCTTCAGCTATGGTAAGCAGCTCTTCTAGGAGAAGGACACTCCAAAATCAAACCATTGTTCTCTAGTCTTGGGTAGTGCCATAACCTCTGTACCATTGTCTTCCACTGTCTTGGGTTAGATTTTTTATAGGAAATATTTATTTTAATGTTGTTACTATTCTTAAAATATTTTATTTTTCTTTATTTCCTTTCCTCACTGGGCTATTTTCCTTGTTGGGGCCCCTGGGCTTATTGCATCCTGCTTATCCAACTAGGGTTGTAGCTTAGCATTTAATAATAATAAAACTATTAAGGAAAGCGTTCTTTCACCTTGAGGCAAAAAGGTCCAAAAATCAAAGCTAAGGAAACTATTCTTTCAGCTTAAAATGTATTTCAACATGTGAATACAGATTTCGAAGAGAAATTCCTATTTGTCATATAAATCGTTCACGCCCCAGTGGGTATTATCTCATTGGAAGCCCTTAGAGGCCTTTTCATCTATACACGAGGAACAATGAAAGAAACCAGACAATGAGAAATCGAAGACTGAATAGATCCTTGGAAGTCGGAGATACATTTGACTTTAATTTCTTCTTCTTCTTCTTCTTCTTCTTCTTCTTCTTCTTCTTCTTCTCTCAAAGAGATTCGATGACATTTCAAACTTTCTTCTTA
>NW_027168989.1:12500-15000 GCF_036898095.1 Palaemon carinicauda | reverse complement strand
ATTTGTGGTCAATAAAAATCTATCTATCTATCTATCCATGGACAGTCTCTATGGCATTGTCCTGACCCTTGCCTCTGCCACTTATGAGCAACCTTTAAACCTTTGAATAGAATTTCATGGTGATGTATATCTGTCTGGTGGAGGCATCCCCCTCTTATTGACATGAATAAATCTTGTTTAGTTAAAGTACCAATTTATTTGGAAGAGAAGGTTTGAGCGAGTTCAATTGCCTAATCAGGTTATTGGGCAATGTAACAATCAATATTCATACTCTCACCAAACGTTGATATGACTTTCCATATCTTTAATTACGCAATTGTGATCTTTTCCCATTTGCTTTCTTCCATGGAACCTTTCTTAGAAACGTTATGCTGTCTGAAACAACGTTCTTCCCTTGTTTTAACGTGGACTACTCCATTAAATCGCAAATTGGAACGCTGAGGCCATCTATTGACTCTTTGAAGAACTATGATTTACTTAATTATATCAACGATACCTCTAGAATTTGAAAGAATCTCGCTAGCTCAAAGGAAGTATCCTCACCAGCTATTAGCCAATTAAATAGTTTAATTACCAAGTCAATACCTTACTGTATCGTTAAATAATGAACCATCATTATCTCCTCCTACGGCTATTGACGCAAAGGGCCTCGGTTACATTTCGCCAGTCGTCTCTATCTTGAGCTTTTTAAGTCAATACTTCTCCATTCTCCATTTCCTACTACATGCTTCATCATCATCTCCTCCTACTCCTATTGACGCAATGGGCCTCGGTTAGATTACGCCAGTCGTCTCTATCCTGAGCTTTTAAGTCAATACTTCCCCATTCACCATTTCCTACTACATGCTTCATAGTCTTCAGCCATGTAGGCCTGGGTCTTCCAACTCTTTTAGTGCCTTGTGGAGCCCAGTTAAAAGTTTGGTGAACTAATCTTTCTTCGGGAGTGCGAAGAACATGCCCAAACCATCTCCATCAACCCCTCACCATGATCTCATCCACATATGCCACTCGAGTAATCTCTCTTATAGTTTCATTTCTAATCCTGTCCTGCCGTTTAACTCCCAATATCCTTCTGAGGGTTTTGTTCTCAAATCTACTAAATCTATTGGGGATTGTTTCACTGTCAAAATAATGAATCGATTTACAATATAGGAAGAGAAACTACGAAATTCGTGTAACCGAGAAAGCTGATCTCTGTTAACACTGAATGGAACGTTGTCCCGGGAGACGAGACTGGAATTAATATTCAGTAATGTTGAATGGCTGATTAAGGACAGGAAGAAGTAGAGAGAGAGAGAGAGAGAGAGAGAGAGAGAGAGAGAGAGAGAGTGTGTAGATTTCTCATAAGTTCTATAGAATATAGTTACATCGTAGTTGATAATTCAATATTATTAGGACTATAAAAATATACGAGGGAATTATTATTATTATTATTATTATTATTATTATTATTATTATTGTTGTTGTTGTTGTTGTTGTTGTTGTTGTTGTTGTTATTATTATTATTATTATTATTATTATTATTATTAAACACAACACCTACCAAGACTAGCAGATGTACAGTTGGATACAATAGTTCTTGCCATACCTCGCTTCGAAGAATAGCACCCTCTTACACTCTTACTTCACGGGAAGTAACCGAACAGATAGCGTTTATAGAAATGGCAGAGGAAGTGGGTGGGGCTAAACAGAAGAACTCGCCTGGCAGTAAGGCTGTGGCTAGGTATACTTATCGAGAGTGAGGTGTACAAAGAATATTGTATCCAACTGTACCTTATATTTTATTCCTCTATTAGTTATCCATTTTTATAGTTTAGTTATCTTCTTTTCCCTTAACTCCATCTTCTTAATCAATGAGATAATGGTCGGTAAAATTCCAGATAAGAAACTGAAATAAGTTGGAAAGTTTTCAAACTGGAGAGAGGTGCTCGGATGAACGATAAAGAAAGTGGGAAATTTTTCTTCTGAAACAAAGCTGGGGAAAAAGGTTGATTAAGTCTTTAGTTGGAGAGAGAGAGAGACAGAGAGAGAGAGAGAGAGAGAGAGAGAGAGAGAGAGAGAGAGAGACTTTGGTTATCTCAACATTGATTTGGCTTGAACGTTTATAGAGTTTTTTCCTGATCTTGTCTAACTTATTCTTGAAGTCGTTTACCTGAGAGAGAGAGAGAGAGAGAGAGAGAGAGAGAGAGAGAGAGAGAGTCTTTCTACTCTTTGGAGAGACAATTTAAATTTGATCGACACTGAAGCCCTAGAGAGAGAGAGAGAGAGAGAGAGAGAGAGAGAGAGAGAGAGTTTCTACTCTTTGTAGAGAGAATTTAAATTTGATCAACACGGAAGCCCTAGAGAGAGAGAGAGAGAGAGAGAGAGAGAGAGAGAGAGTGAGTGTAAATATCAAAGGTGTGGCTCCATAAAAGTAAAGGTATAGTTCAGTTAACTTAATTAATCAACATCATTGGACATTGCTAATGTAATTAACCAGAAAAAAATATTAACATTTCTG
>NW_027168989.1:0-7500 GCF_036898095.1 Palaemon carinicauda | reverse complement strand
AATGAAAAGGTTCTCTAATACAATACAGGGGTGCAAAAAGAGATCAACTCTATAGATGATCTTTAAAACATTGGTATTATCGAGGATAGATTTCTGTAGGCCAATATATGGATCTGGATTTGAAGATTCCTTTGAAGTCTTCAGATCCAATATACCCTCGTTTCTGGAGACTTTGAAGTGGAGATTTTTGATCTTCCCTCAAATATCTCAGTTTAGATATATATTTATCACAGATTTTTATATCATGTTTTAATGTCTTGTATTTAATATATATAATATATATATATTTTTTTAATTTATTGTTTTTATTAGAAGGGATATATTGTATTTTTATTACCGAGGGAGAATCCTTCTTAAATATGGATGTTCATTTTACATTGGTTCATAGTTGATCAGACAGACAGACCGACAGACAAACAGACTGGTAAAGGTTTAAGAAATTAATACAGGATTTTATTACCGAAAAGAAGAAGAAGAAGAAGAGAGAAAGAGAGAGAGAGAGAGAGAGAGAGAGAGAGAGGTTTAAGCAATTAACACAAGATTTTAATGTCGAAGAGAAAACTAATTTGGTACAGAGAGAGAGAGAGAGAGGAGAGAGAGAGAGAGAGAGAGAGAGGTTTAAGCAATTAACACAAGATTTTAATGTCGAAGAGAAAATTAATTTGAGAGAGAGAGAGAGAGAGAGAGAGAGAGAGAGATTTTAAACAATTAACACAAGATTTTCATGGAGAAGAGAAAACTAATTTGGTAGAGAGAGAGAGAGAGAGAGAGAGAGAGAGAGAGAGAGTTCCTTAAAACCCTCACCTCAATTACCAAGACGTTAGAGGGGGTCCGACAGGGTCCGACAGGGTCCGACAAGACGCCCTTTGCTTTGGAATACGTTGGAATATTTTTGAATATGTTGGAATACTTGGAATTACATTCACGTAAAAAGACCTCAAGGGGGAATGATGATGAATATGGAAATATCTCTCTCTCTCTCTCTCTCTCTCTCTCTCTCTCTCTCTCAAGTAGAAAAGGAGGATATGGACTTTTTGGAAACTCATGAATAGGTCGTAAATTACTGCAATATTTTGTTAGATTTGTTGAAGACATATACAGTAAGTTTTGCTCTTTTGATGATAGAATTTCAAACATTAAATGTGTGAGTACAGTTATTAATCAGAATTTAATAGCAAAGAATTTATTATTATTATGATTATTATTATTATTATTATTATTATTATTATTATATTATTATTATCTTTATTATTGTCATTATTTTTATTATTATTATTATTATTATTATTATTATCATAATTATTATTATTATTATTATATTTATTATTATCATCATCATCATCATCATCATCATCATCATCATCATCATCATTATCTAACCTACAACCCTAGTTGGAAAAGCAGGATGCTATAAGTCTAGGGGCTCCAACAGGGGGAAAACAGTCCAGTGAGGAAAGGGAAACCAGGGGTCTTCATAAAAATGAAAGGAAAATATCATTTGGGTCTACATATGCGCTTTGAATATATAGATACACCTTTACAATTACCATATATGCGTGCGTATACACACTCACATAGATAAGAGAGAGAGAGAGAGAGAGAGAGAGAGAGAGAGAGAGAGAGAGAGACACTTTAAACACCTATTTCATTTACAAGTTTTAAATCCTCAAGTAAGTACTTCTCTTTCTTTGGACTTCATGTGTACTTTGGGTGTCTGAATAGATTTAAATTTTGCCTCACAATTGCCATATATGTGAACATACACTCAGAGAGAGAGAGAGAGAGAGAGAGAGAGAGAGAGAGGTATCTCCCACCAAATCTAAACGTAATGAAAAGATTCTCTGATACAATACAAGGGTGCAAAAAAGAGATCAACTCTATAGATGATCTTTAAAACATTGGTATTATCGAGGATAGATTTCTGTAGGCCAATATATGGATCAGGATTTGAAGATTCTTTGAAGTCTTCGGATCCAATATACCCTCGAGTCTGGAGACTTTGAAGTGGAGATTTTTTTTATCTTCCCTCAAATATCTCAGTTTAGATATATATTTATTACAGATTTTTATATCATATTTTGATGTCTTGTATTTACTATATATATATATTATATATATTTTTTTTATTTACTGGTTTTATTAGAAGGGATATATTGTATTTTTTTTTATCGAGGGAGAATCCTTCTTAAATATGGATGTTCATTTTACATTGGTTTATAGTTGATCAGACCGACAGACAGACCGACAGGTAAAGGTTTAAGAAATTAATACAGGATTTAATTACCGAAAAGAAGAGAGAGAGAGAGAGAGAGAGAGAGAGAGAGAGAGAGGGAGAGAGAGAGAGGTTTAAGCAATTAACACAAGATTTTAGTGTCAAAGAGAAAACTAATTTGAAAGAGAGAGAGAGAGAGAGAGAGAGAGAGAGAGAGAGAGACACTTTAAACACCTATTTGATTACAAGTTGTAAGTACTTCTCTTTCTTTGGGTCTTCATGTGTACTTTGGATGTCGAATAAATTTAGATTTTGCCTCACAATTGCCATATATGGGCATACACTTAGAGAGAGAGAGAGAGAGAGAGAGAGAGAGAGAGAGAGGTATCTCCCATCAAATCTAAACGTAATGAAAAGGTTCTCTTATACAATACAGGGGTGCAAAAAGAGATCAACTCTATAGATGATCTTTAAAACATTGGTATTATCGAGGATAGATTTCTGGAGGCCAATATATGGATCTGGATTTGAAGATTCCTTTGAAGTCTTCGGATCCAATATACCCTCGAGTCTGGAGACTTTGAAGTGGAGATTTTTTGATCTTCCCCCAAATATCTCGGTTTAGATATATATTTATCACAGATTTTTTATATCATATTTTAATATGTCTTGTATTTACTATATATATTATATATATTTTTTTTATTTATTGGTTTTATTAGAAGGGATATATTGTATTTTTTTTTATCGAGGGAGAATCCTTCTTAAATATGGATGTTCATTTTACATTGGTTCATAGTTGATCAGACAGACAGACCGACAGACAAACAGACTGGTAAAGGTTTAAGAAATTAATACAGGATTTTATTACCGAAAAGAAGAAGAAGAAGAGAGAGAGAGAGAGAGAGAGAGAGAGGGGTTTAAGCAATTAACACATTTTAATGTGGAAGAGAAAACTAATTTGGTAGAGAGAGAGAGAGAGAGAGAGAGAGAGAGAGAGAGAGAGGTTTAAGCAATTAACACAAGATTTTAGTGTCGAAGAGAAAACTAATTTGAGAGAGAGAGAGAGAGAGAGAGAGAGAGAGAGAGAGGTTTAAGCAATTAACACAAGACCTTAATGTCGAAGAGAAAACTAATTTGAGAGAGAGAGAGAGAGAGAGAGAGAGAGAGAGAGAGGTTTAAACAGCCAAGACTGACAAGATTTAAATGCCCAAATGAAATTGATGAGAGAGAGAGAGAGAGAGAGAGAGAGAGAGAGAGAGAAATGAAAATAAAACAACAGGTATAAAAAGGTATTCCTAAAAGCCAGCTAGAACCTATTTTTCCCCAGTTGTGACTCTGACTATTATTTTCCTCATATTCCCCTTCCCAAGTCACGTCCCTGTCCACCAAGTAGCCTTTTCTGACCAATATTTTGTAAATCTTTTGAAAGGATTCTTAACTGGCTGTCTATTTTATATATTCAATTATTTTCATGAAATTTATGTTGCATTTTCTTCTGGAATATGAAATTTCTGGTCTACATATCAGTAGTTTTTATTATTATTATTATTATTATTATTATTATTATTGTTGTTGTTGTTATTATTATTATGAAATTTCTGGTCTACATATTAGTAGTCTTCATTATTATTATTATTATTATTATTATTATTATTATTATTATTATTATTATTATTATTATTATTATTATTATTTCTATGAAAATTATGATGCATTTTCTTCTGGAATATGAAATTTCTGGTCTACATATCAGTAGTCTTTATTATTATTATTATTATTATTATTATTATTATTATTATTATTATTATTATTATTATTATTATTTCTATTATTATTATTATTATTATTATTATTATTATTTCCAAATGTCTGGAAACTCAAAAATTTTACTTTAATGTTTCATATACGTTAAAAACATAATTTAATTAAAATTTATCATTTTGTTTTGCTCCAACGATCTGTATCTGTATTGTCCAAATGTCTGAAAACTCAAAAATTTTACTTTAATATTTCATATACGTTAAAGACACAAAACCCGAAAATTTGACTTTAATGTTTCATATACGTTAAAAACACAAAACTCAAAAATTTGACTTTAATGTTTCATATACGTTAAAAACACAAAACTCAAAAATTTGACTTTAATGTTTCATATACGTTAAAAACACAAAACTCAAAAATTTGACTTTAATGTTTCATATACGTTAAAAACACAAAACTCAAAAATTGACTTTAATGTTTCATATACGTTAAAAACACAAAACTCAAAAACTTGACTTTGTTTCATATACGTTACAAATACATTTTAATTGGAATTCATATTTTTGTTTAGCTCCAAACGATCTGTATCTCTATTATCCAAATGTCTGAAAACTCAAAAATTTGACTTTAATGTTTCATATACGTTAAAACCCATTTAATTAAAATTTATCATTTTGTTTAGCTCCAACGATATGTATCTGTATTTTATAAATGTCTGAAAACTCAAAAATTTTACTTTAATGTTTCATATACGTTAAAAACACATTTTAATTGAAATTCATAATTTTTTTTTAGCTCCAACGATCTGTATCTGTATTGTCCAAAATGTCTGAAAACTCAAAAAATTGACTTTAATGTTTCATATACGTTAAAAACACAAAACTCAAAAATTTGACTTTAATGTTTCATATACGTTAAAAACACATTTTAATTAAAAATTTATCCTTTTGTTTAGCTCCAACGATCTGTATCTTTATTATCCAAATGTCTGAAAATTAAAAAATTTTATTCTAATATTAGAAAAACTTTGAAAAACTTATTCATCTCTTAAACGATTCTCAGAGACCAATACTCCAAGGTGCTCTGAAAAATTTTCCCCTTTTTCCAAAGCTCTTAACTTTTAGCTCTATCGTCTAAAAGCATTCGGAAGCATTTATTCCTAATACTTTTTAAAAGTTTATCGAAAACATTACGAAAACTTTTCCTTTCAATAGTCGAAAGTGCTTCTGTCTTATATTTAAGAATATGATAAAAAAAAATGAGTTCAAATTATCAAGAAAATAGTTCAATTGACTGATAAAGGATCAAGAAAATAGTTCAATTGATTGAAAAATGATCATGATAATAGTTCAATTGATTGAAAAAGGATCAAGAAAATTAGTCGATTGATTGAAAAATAATCAAGAAAATAGTTCAATTGATTGAAAAAAGATCAAGAAAATAGTTCGATTAATTGAAAAATTATCGAGAAAATAGTTCAATTGATTGAAAAATGATCAAGAAAATAGTTCAATTGATTGAAAAATTATCAAGAATATAGTTCACTTGATTGAAAAAGGATCAAGAAAATAGTTTAATTGATTGAAAAATTATCAAGAAAATACTTCAATTGATTAAAAAATGATCAAGAAAATACTTCAATTGATTGAAAAATGATCAAGAAAATAGTTCAATTGATTGAAAAATTATCAAGAAAATACTTCAATTGATTAAAAAATGATCAAGAAAATAGTTCAATTGATTGAAAAATTATCAAGAAAATACTTCAATTGATTAAAAAATGATCAAGAAAATACTTCAATTGATTGGAAAATGATCAAGAAAATAGTTTAATTGATTGAAAAATTATCAAGAAAATACTTCAATTGATTAAAAAATGATCAAGAAAATACTTCAATTGATTGAAAAATGATCAAGAAAATAGTTCAATTGATTGAAAAATTATCAAGAAAATACTTCAATTGATTAAAAAATGATCAAGAAAATAGTTCAATTGATTGAAAAATTATCAAGAAAATACTTCAATTGATTAAAAAATGATCAAGAAAATACTTCAATTGATTGGAAAATGATCAAGAAAATAGTTTAATTGATTGAAAAATGATCAAGAAAATAGTTCAATTGATTGATAAATGATCAAGAAAATAGTTCATGAGCGGCCTTTAAACCTTTGAAGTGACTTGATTCAGTGGTTGATTTTATTTTATTACCTAGAATAACTATAGTCAATTTTTTTTAGCGAGGCAGATTTGCACCGACTCGCTGCGGTGCCCTTTTAGCTCGGAAAAGTTTCCTGATCGCTGCTTGGTTCGACAGGATAATTTTAACCAATCAGCGATCAGGAAATTTTTTCCGAGCTAAAAGGGCACCACTGCGAGTCTGTGCAAATGCGCCTCATTAAAAGAAATTGACTATAGTTGTGAACTAGGAAGGCATACGGTGGCTACTTATATTGTTATCATTATTATTATTATTATTATTATTATTATTATTATTATTATTATTATTATTATTATTACATGCTAAGATATAATCCTAGTTGGAAAAGCAGGAGTCTATAAGCCCAAGGGCTCCAACTGGGGAAAATAATTTCATTTTAAACACATACAGTAGAGAAACAGAAATTTCTATCTCACATTAAACGAAATTCTTTCGTTAAAAGATAATTTCACGGTACGGCAATTCATACATTATCATACGATAACTCGCTGCTTGCATAATGAAGAGAGGCAGGCTCTATCACTAGGTATTTAAGACCTGGATGTTTATATCCAAACACTTTGTGAAATTAATTATGCATGACTGGGAAACGTAATCCTGCATGACGTTATGTCAGATGTAATGTATAACTTCATGTATAAGTTATTAAGTTTTTTTTTATGATGTCATTTTCGTTATATAAATCGCAATAATGATAAATGATAAGTAGAAATGTCCTGTAATTTTTTTTAGTTTGTTCTCGAATATTGAGGAAAATTAAATCAAATTTCAAAATGATTATTGTATTATATTTTTTTTTCTCCAATTTAGCATTACACACACATACACACATACATACACACACACACACACACACACGTTTACTGATAAGTAGAAATCTCCTGTAAATTTTTTTAGTTTGTTCTCGAATATTGAGGAAAATTAAATCAAATTTCATAATGATTATTGTATTATATTTTTTTTTCTACAATTTAGCATTACACACACACACACACACACACACACACACACACACTCACACGTTTACTGATAAGTAGAAACCTCTTGTAAATTTATTAGTTTGCTCTCGAATATTTAAATTAAATCAAATTTCATAATGATTATTGTATTATATTTTTTTTTTCTCTCCAATTTAGCATTACACACACACACAGACACACACACACACACACACACACTCACACGTTTACTGATAAGTAGAAACCTCTTGTAAATTTATTAGTTTGCTCTCGAATATTGAGGAAAATTAAATCAAATTTCATAATGATTATTGTATTATATTTTTTTTTCTCCAATTTAGCATT
>NW_027168986.1:47500-49492 GCF_036898095.1 Palaemon carinicauda | reverse complement strand
AATGGGTACAAATGTCCATGATGTCAAATATCAGTGAGCTTTTACATTAGTGCCCTAACTGAGCACTTGCGAAAGCTCTCTATTTTGTCTCTTTCCAGGTCCTATTGTTCCTCAATCTCAATATGAAATGTCAAGATCACTACATCTGTCAGAGCTCAGACTTTCACAACTGTCAGTCACTGAGGTATCATCATCCGAATCTGTATCGTCTTCAGAACTATCCTCATACCCATCATCGTAGTCAACGGCAGTCATCAGCGGTGTCACATGAAGTTGATTTTCCACTGTAGGAATTGGCTCTGAAATTTGAAAGAAATTATTATAAAGGTTTGAAGTTTTATAATGATTCCAAAAAGAAAAGACTTTGGTTTGCCAGCATATTATAGAAAATGGTGTACCTTGCCTCTGTCGCTTCCTGGTTTCAGTCACTGAGGTATCATCATCCGAATCTGTATCTTCTTCAGAACTATCCTATGGACTACATCTCAGCTTGGCAATCAGCTCCATGGTAGGCATATCTAGCTTCTCACTAACTTTCTCAGTTGTAATCCTGTACCTTAGGAGCGCCTCAAATGCCTGTTTGTGAAGCCTCACACTTCTTGCATAGTGTCGACCTTCTATGGCTTGGGCAACTGATCCATCGGCAATTGCTTTGGCATCGACCCACCAGTTACTTAACCCTTAACACCAATACTTCTTGTATAGAACTTTGAGATTCACCAGGACGGTGTGAAATCCACCCATCAGTGGTATGATTTTGTCATACCTATCTTGCTGAAGCCAAGAAATGATCAACATTTTACTGTTGATAGCTTCATCTGCATGTGCAAAAATGTAATCTACTTGCAGGTCATCAGCTATTTGCAGGATCATATCCATGTACCACTTGATTACATTGTCACTTGGCGGTAGGGGGACAACAGGGAGGTACTCCAGCTTGCACTTGCTAGTTTCGCACTTCGTGACATTCTTCATAAATGAAGTCCAAGATCCAACTGGTCCCAGCGGTTCTTTGTCAACATCAGGAAGACACTGGTCCATGCAGGTATCTCCGACAGCACTTACTAATAACCAGGCTATGTTGCGTTGAAGAGAGTCATCTATCAGCTTTGAATATTTGTAATCATCAGTGAAGTCTGGAAATGATGGAGGTGGTGTCTTATTCTTCTTAGGGATCTTGAAGGATCCATAGTCTGGTGGCTCGTTGTCTTGAATATCTTGCTCATGCTCCTTTCTTGGAACTGTAGACCCCACTGAGGGATCACCATCATGTCTGCCTTGGAAGATTGTCCCTGTTGTGTGATGTGTAGTGTGTGCTCCGGTAAGAGTTTGCTGCTTGCCGTCTGAATTATCGAAGGTGACATGAACACTGCGGCCGCTAATAAAACCGGGAGGGAGCATCTTCTTATGTTGCATGGTAACTGACTTTGCCCAATTGCTATTCAACTGGCGCACATCAGAGTATGAGATTCCAACCCCGCAGCGATGAAGAAGTGTCGTGGCTTCCTTGCTGCCTGTTATCCGATGAACAGTTAGACTCAGTGCAGTTCCAATAGGCAAACGCTCAGAGGTTACCACCTTCTCCCAACTCTGGCTGATAGCTGAAATTTTTTCTGCTTCTGCTTTGCTTGGAGAACAGGCATAACCATTAGCATTGACGGATCTCCGTGGGTTTATTGACCAACTGATGGCGTTGTATAGACATTGTAGGGGTCTATAACTATCTAGAAGACTATATAACTTTCTGCATCAAGAGGCCACTTGATTGTCTGTCTTTGGGTAATGTTTCGTCGAATAAGTCTTGCAAATGCTTTGGTCAAATCCATCTCTCGTAGACCATGGCCCTGAATGGTAGCCGCAGTGTACGCAACAGGATTCACTTCACTAGAGTGTACCAGTAGCCGTTTGCCTATCTTGTGGAAAGAGACTGACTCGTCATACTTCTCAATTAATCTTTTTTTCAGTGTGTAGGTCTTTGAGATAGGTGGGTCC
>NW_027168986.1:37500-42500 GCF_036898095.1 Palaemon carinicauda | reverse complement strand
CATCGCCTGTGGGAGGGAATCATCGGCCGCCATGCCATTGGAAATTGCAACGTCAATGGCCAACTCCTACTGGGTCTGTGTGCAGAACACCAACTTGTGGTAACGAACACCATCTTCCAGTTACCAAAACGACAAAAGACCACATGGAGACACCCACGGTCTAAACACTGGCACACCCTGGACTACGCCCTGACCAGAGCCAGAGATCGAGGAGAGGTCCGCATCACCCGATCCATGCCCGGAGCGGACGACTGCTGGACGGACCACAGACTCCTCATCTCCCGACTCTCCGTGACGACCCTACGACCACCCAGAAGGGCACCTGACAGCGTACCACACCAACGCTTTAATTGTAGTAAGCTCCGCAACCCACAGGTGGCACAGAACTACAAGGAGGCCTGCGAACAACACCTCGCAGACCCCGTGGGTCAGGCCACTGTTGAGCACCACTGGACCACCCTCAGAAACGCCATGGCCCGTGCCGCGGAGGAAACACTAGGCTACACCACCAAGAAACGGCAGGATTGGTTTGATGAGAATGATGCTACCATCACTCTTCTCATTTAAACCAAACGACAAGCACGCCTGACTTTGGAAAACCAACCAACAGCAGCTAACAAATGTGTTCACAAGGTGGCTGAAGCTGGTTGCCAAAGAGGGATCCGTGAAGCCCAGAACACCTGGTGGCAAAGAAAAGCTGCAGAAATACAGAGTTTTGCTGACCAACGTGACCTGCGCAGCTTCTATGCAGCAACAAAGGAAATATTCGGTCCCACACGGTCATCATTGGGGTGCCTGAAAGACGCGGATGGGGCCACGACCATCACCGACAGCAAGGGCATCCTGGCCAGGTGGAGGTCTCACTTTGAGAACCTCCTCAATGACCAAGCAGACACCCCAGACGATCTCCTGCGAATGACCCCGCAGCAACCCGTCCGTCACTGGATGGCACTACCACCCTCCATATATGACTTCAATAAGTCCCTGCAGATCATGAAGCCCGGCAAAGCCCCAGGGCCAGACAACATCCCGTTGGAGCTCCTCACTCACGGTGGCCCCGGTTTGAGGAACCGTTTGATGCTCCTTATACTTAAAATATGGGAGACCAAGACCCTCCCCAGTGACTTCGGCGATGCAAACATCGTTACCATCTTCAAGAAGGGAGACAGGGAGAACTGTAACAACTACCGGGGAATATCACTACTTAGCATCGCGAGTAAGATTTTCGCTCGGATTCTCCTTGACCGCCTCCTTATTCTCGCAGAAAACGTCCTGCCAGAGTCCCAGTGCGGCTTTCGACCTTCCCGCGGGACCATAGACATGATCTTCTGTGCGCGACAACTACAAGAGAAGAGCCTCGAACAACAACAGCCCATAATGTTCATCTTCTGGGATTTGAAAAAGGCCTTCGACAAAGTACCTCGACCTGCCATGTGGGCTGTCCTCAAAAGAGATGGCTGCCCACCCGATTTTGTCAAGCTGGTGCGTGCCCTCCATGACGGAATAGTTGGGAGAGTCTGCCACCAGAACTCTCTTTCAGACCCATTCCCCATCAACGGCGGCCTGAAGCAGGGCTGTGTTCTGGCCCCAACGTGTTTCTCGCTATACACCGCAGCAATGCTCAACGAGATTCCCCCAGACACACCCTCAGTCGACCTACGTTTCCGCATGGATAGAGGCGCTTTCAACCTCGCCAGACTCCGCGCCAGAACAAAGACCACCTTGTGTGCTTTGCGAGAACTGCAGTATGCTGACGACAATGCCACCCCAAGTCAGACGGCAGAGGACCTGCAGTCGTTAGCTGATGCATACAACTCTGCCTACGAACGTTTTGGGATGCAAGTTAACACAGATAAAACCAAGACCCTCGTCCAACATCCACCAGGACTGATGCTCCCAAACTTCAATACCACAGTGAATGACCAACCGTTAGAACAGGTGGACCAGTTCTCCTACCTAGGGAGCATCCTAACATCAGCTCCCACAAGCAAAAAGGACGTGGAGAACAGGATCAGGGCAACCCACTCCGCCTTTGGCCGACTCAACTGCCGCATATTTAACAACCACGCACTGACAATGACCACCAAAATAATGGTGTTCAGGGCAGTAGTCCTATCCACGCTCCAGTATGCATGTGAAACATGGACGCTATATAGAAACGATATTAAAAACCTAGTACGCTTCCAACAAATGAAACTGAGGCAGATCTTGAAAATCCCCTGGGAGAGCCACACCACCAACATTGAAGTGTTAGAACGTGCCTCGCTGACCAGCGTGGAGGCCACCATCATCCACCACCGCCTCCGCTGGATAGGACACGTGCATAGGATGGATCCATCTAGGCTCCCAAAGAAAATATTCTACGGAGAACTGACCCAGGGCACCAGACCACGAGGAGCCCCGAAAATGCGCTATAAAGATCAACTAAAGCGCACCCTGGCTGTAACTGACATCGATCCTTCCTCATGGGAAGAAACAGCCAGGGATAAGAAAACCTGGAGAAGTACAGTACACCATGGCACCGTGGACTTGGAGGAGAGGAGGAGACAAAATGAGGAGGCTAGGAGGAGAAGAAGGAGAGAGTGATTGGAACAGCCCTGCCCACCACCTACCCTCCCTTGTGAACACTGTCCGCGACTCTTCCACCACAGACTAGGACTCAACAGCCACATCAGACATGAGCACCCACCCCATAGATAGGAGGCTGATGGCTAACGACAGAACCCAATACTCGAACACGAGTGGGCGCCGACGATATATATATATATATATATACACACACACATATATATATATATATATATATTTATATATACATATATATATATATATATATATATGTTTATATATTTATATATATATGTGTTTATATTTATACATATAAATATAAATATATATATATATATATATATATATATTTATTATTTGTGTGTTTGTTACCATATATTAACTACAATTGCATTCGATATCAAATTATAACTTCAAGAATATATACCAACTGAAATTTCATTTATTCTAAATGTTTTTTTCTGGGAAAAAAAAACCGAGCCTCTACCTCTTAATCGAAACAATGAAAGTAGGGACTCTTACCAATTGAGATAACAAGAGAGATGTAAGTTCATATCGTGTCCCTGTTTAAATTCTTAAGACCTCTTCTTAGCATTGTTCCGACTTTCAGGTATAAGTTTGAATACTTGGCCAGTCAGAAGCATTTCTAGACATACATTCCCAAAGGTAGAATTATATAATGAATTATATATATATATATATATATATATTTATATATATATATATATATATATAGATATATATATATATATGTATGTATACATACATATATATATATATATATATATATGTATATATATTTATATATATATTTAAATATATATATATATATATATACATACATATATATGTATATATATTTATATATATATATATATTTATATATATATGCATATATATATGTATATATATATGTATATATATATATATATATATATGTATATATATATATATATATATTTATATATATATAAATATATATATATATATATATATAAATATATATATATATATATATATATATATTTATATATATATATATATATATATTTATATATATATATATATATATATATATTTATATATATATATATATATATATTTATATATATATATATATATATTTATATATATATATATATTTATATATATGTATATATATATATATATATATACATATATATATATATATATATATGTATATATATATATATATATATATTTCCATATATATATGCATATATATATATATATATATATGTATATATATATTGTATATATATTATTTTGCCAAATATATCCTTTTCTTGTTATGCTAGGTAAAACGAATGATATCGTATTGCATTGCTTTTTTTCAGTTAGAATGAAATAAGCTTTATTGTGCGTCTTCATAGATAATAGGAAGCCTCCTTTGCTATAGAAATCCAATGAACTATAGGGATCTTGCATATCTTTTCCCATTCCAAAACCAATCCAATAAAATCTATATGCTAGAAGTTTTCAAGTGTATTCTATATCAGGCTTCATTGGAGGAAGCAAGAAGGTTTCAGCTTGATTATTTTTATGAAAGCATAAGGGAATTAGGTCTGATCTTGGTTTTTATTTCTCATGTAAAATGTCAGTGCTCTTCATGGAAACGTTTCAAATATGGTAGGATTTTTATAACCTCTATCTATAATGGCATTGACAGAAACACACATGGATACACAGAGGAATATTATTATTATTATTATTATTATTATTATTATTATTATTATTATTATTATTATTATTATTATTATTATTATTATTATTATTATTACTGTTGTTCTTATTATTAAATTTTTCTAGCTATAATAATAATAATAATAATAATAATAATAATAATAATAATAATAATAATAATAATAATAATAATAATGATAATAAGAATAACAATTATTATTATTATTATTATTATTATTATTATTATTATTATTATTATTATTAGGCGAGAAATATTTAGCAAAATGAAAGGAGGTGTATGTTGTGTTTATGGATCTGGAGTTGATAGGGAAGTGATGTGGAATGTGATGAGGTTATATGGAGTTGGTGGAAGGTTGTTGCAAGCAGTGAAAAGTTTCTACAAAGGTAGTAAAGCATTTGTTAGGATAGGAAATGAAGTGAGTGATTGGTTTCCGGTGAGAGTGGTTGTTTATATTGTATGTTGATGGAGTGGTGAGAGAGGTGAATGCTCGAGTGCTCGGACGAGGATTAAAACTGGTAGATGAGAACGACCAAGAATGGGAGGTAAATCAGATGTTGTTTGGGGATGATACTGTACTGGTTGCAGACACAGAAGAGAAGCTTGGCCGATTAGTGACAGAATTTGGAAGAGTGTGTGAAAGAAGGAAGTTGAGAGTTAGCGTGGGTAAGAGTAAGGTTATGAGATGTACGAGAAGGGAAGGTGGTGC
>NW_027168986.1:27500-32500 GCF_036898095.1 Palaemon carinicauda | reverse complement strand
AGTGTTTCAATTCTTTCATTCTACCTTGTTTTGAGTATTGTTCTCCTGTCTGGTGTTCAGCTGCTGATTCTCATCTTAATTTGTTGGACAGAAACTTACTGTCTATTAAATTTCTTATTCTTGATCTAGATATTAATCATTTGCACCTTCGTTCAATTAATTCATTATGAATGTTGCATAAGTGTTTTTCATAACTCTGACCATCCTTTACATTCAGATCTCCCTGGACAATTCTACCCTCTTCGTAATACTAGGCAGGCAGTTAATTCTAATAGCCAGGCCTTCTCCATCATGAGGCTCAATACTACATAGCAGTCTAGAAGTTTTATTCCAGCTGTTACCAAGTTGTGGAATGATCTTCCTAATTGGGTAGTTGAATCAGTAAAACTTCAAATGTTCAAAGTTGGAGCAAATGTTTTTATATTGACCAGGCTGACATGAGTCTTTTTATAGTTTTTATATGACATATCTGTTTTTGACGTTGTTTATAGTTTATTTAGGACATATCTGTTTTGACGTTGTTACTGTTTTTAGAATGATATATTGGTGATTCATTCCCTACATTTATCTATTTCCTTATTTCCTGTCCTCACTGGGCTATTTTTTCCTGTTGGAGCCCTTGGGCTTATAGCATCTTGCTTTTCCTACTAGGATTGTAGCTAGACTAGTAATAATATATATATATATATATATATGTATACATATATATATATATATATAGGCTATATATATATATATATATATACATATATATATATATATATATATATACATATATATATATATATATATACATATATATATATATATATATATACATACATATATATATACATACATATATATATATATATATACATATATATATGGATATATATATATATATATATATATATTTATTTATTATATATACGTGTGTGCGTGTGTTTTCCTAAAAGAAACCGATAATAGAAAACATGGATATCAATAAATTCAATAAAATATGCGTTCACCCTCTCCTCAGTGTTGAATGAGAGAAGGGTAGAGGCTGTTTATATATAAATGGAAAAAGTTGATTTCAAGTTGATCTAAAAAGGGCGTGGTTGGTTCCGGGAAAATTCATTTAATTTCCTCCTGTTATATTCTTTGTTTTTATAATCTTGAACAAATCGAAGGTTGACGTCTTGACCTCAGCAAAGATTACTCACTTCAGTTTATGTGATGTCCTAAGTCTCTGAGATGAATAAATATCTCCCAATTCTCTAAGCCATACTTGAAGATCCTTTGAGTTCATATAATCTTGGATATTGGGAAAGGCCAGTCCGATCCAGCCAAGATGATTAAAAAAAAAAACTCCATGGAAGAAATAAAATGTGGATAATTCTTCCCCAAGCACCTACATCTTTTGTATGATCTGAAAAAAAGAAGAAAAAAAAAAAAAAAAAAAAAAAACATACACACACGCATAGGCCCTAAGCATTAAGAAGTATCTGAATAAAGGATCTCTTTTTTTAGAAATCAGATTAGGAAAAAAATTAAAGAAACCTCCGGTTCTATCTGAGAAATATATATATATGTATATGTATATGTATATATATATATATATATATATATATTTATATATATATATATATATATATATGTATACTTATATAAATATATCTACATATTTATATATATATATATATATATACATACATATATATATATATATATATATACACATATATATATATATATATATATGCGTAAAAATCACAGGAAAACGTGATGCTCAGATGCAGAAGAACCACAGGGAAAATGAAAATATGGAAGATACACTTAAGTCCTGACTAGTTTCGTGATACTTCCTCAGAGGACTGATTTATTGAGAGAGGTTTCATACAATTTATAGGGAAAGCAAAAGTACGAACATACATATAGAGATTTAGAGAACAATGACACTCCCTTACCCGCTACCTGGGCTTGACTCAGGTGTTGAGTAGGAGGAGTCCCCAAGCTCGTTAGACACCTGCTAAAAAGGGTCATTTCTAGTGGCGGGTATATTCTTGTTTTCTTCTTTTTTTACTTTCAGTACAGTTTATTTATATGTCAATGCGGTAGCCTTGTCTATATAAATACATAAGCAAAACATACACAAACATACAAATATATATATATATATATATATATATATACACATATATACAATATCACGAGAGAGTTATTGGGTCATTTGACTGACCCAACAGTAGTTTATTGGATCCTTGTTTCTGGTTATGGGTTATTTTCTGTGGCCTATTCTTCCCACACTTTTCTCTGTCCTCATAATAACAGCACTGAGATTACCAAACACTTCGTATTACTCAGTGATTAGCTATTGTAATGTTATTGTTCAGCGCCTACTTTTTTCTTTCTTAGTAAGTGTAAATGGAACTCCTTAGCTATGATAACTTGCTCTTCTACGAGGACAATCCAGAGTTAAGCCATTATTTTCTAGTCTTGTATAATAATATAGCCTCTGCACTATGGTCTTCCTCAGTCTTGGGTTATAGTTTTCGTGATTGACGATACACTCGGGCACCCTAACCTATTTTATTTATTTTCCCATTTGTTTATTTTATAAGTTTCTACATTTTATGAAATGAATTATCTTTTTTAATACTGCTACTTTTCTTAAAATGTTTAATTTTGATTGTTCCTTACTTTTCCTATAGTTCATTTATTTCCTTATTTCCTTTTCCTCGCTGGGCTATTTTCCCTTGTTGGAGGGCTCGGTCTTATAAAAGTCTGTTTTTCCAACTAGGGTTTTAGCTTGACTAATAATAATAATAATAATAATAATAATAATAATAATAATAATAATAATAATAATAATAATAATAGTATTGATAATAATGATAATTATTATTATTATTATTATTATTATTATTATTATTATTATTATTATTATTATTATTATTATTATTATTATTATTATTATTAATATTATCATAATGTTTTTCCTGGCCAGTCATTGCCAGAAAATGGTTTATGCAACCCTCAAAAATGTCACCCCAATTTCTCACTCGCTGATTAAACTTGCCGAGAACCCGCCTTCCCCTTTCTTTTCCAAATCGCAAACCATGTTAAATCCATGTACTTTATTAATTTTTAGGGTATTCTAAAGCGAATGGGGTAATTTGGGTGAGGTAAGTGGTTTAAGTCTGGCAAGACGTCAATTATTCCCTTTTGGCTGGTACATTGCCATATTTGAAAAAAAAAAAAATGTTTTATTGCTGACTACAATCTTCAGTATATTATAAAGTTTGTTCCTTTACTACAATATTGCGCCAACCTAAAAGCATATATAGCAATAGTACACCTTACCATATGGTAATTCAAGAAAAAAAGCAGACATTACACTAAGGTGGTTAATACACGTTTATTAGGAAGAATCAGAGGTGGCATCCACCAAGAACTGTTACTCCGCCCCATGGGCTAAAAATAGAGGGTAGACACACAGACTATATTATTATTATTATTACTTGCTAAGCTACAACCCTAGTTGGAAAAGCAGAATGCTCTAAGCCCAGTGGCCCCAACAGGGAAAATAGCCTTTCGAGGAAAGGAAACAAGAAAAAATCAAATATTTTAAGAAGAGTAACAACAATAAAATAAATATTTCCTATATGAACTATAAAATTTTTTAACAAAACAAGAAAAAGAGAAATCAGATAGAGAAGTGTGTCTGAGTGTACCCTCAAACAAGAGACCTCTAACCCAAGACAGTGGAAGACCATGGTACAGAGGCTACGGCACTACCCAAGACTAGAGAATAAAGGTTTGATTTTGGGGTGTCCTTCTTCTAGAAGAGCTGCTTACCATAGCTATAGAGTCTCTTCTACCCTTACCAAGAGGGAAGCAACCACTGAACAAATACAGTGCAGTAGGTAACTCCTTGAGAGAAGAAGAATTGTTCAATATTTTTAGTGTTGTCAAGTGTATGAGGACAGAGGAGAATCTGTAAAGAATTGGCCAGACTATTCGGCGTATGTGTAGGCAAAGAAAAAGAACCGTTACCAGAGAGAATGATCCAATGTAGTACTGTCTAGCCAGTCAAAGGTCCCAATAACTTTCTAGCGTGATTATTTCAACGGGTGGCTGGTGCCCTTGTCAACCTACTACCTATGAAAGGCAGGGAGATAGGAAGGCTCAATATACAAATGTTAATATACTAGTTGCCTACTCCAAAGTGAAGACAATAGTTTGACTGTTCAGTGTTCAGTGGGCATTGTAGGTATATCGCATGTCGTCTTTATATTCAGAACTTGACAGTTGACACAAACGAAATCATGGTGCCAACAGTGAATAGGTCACACAAGTGTGTTGTTTGCAATAAACGAAAAGAAACCGATCCTTATTTGGTGTTTCGCAGGTTCCCTAAGGACAAAGGACGGTGAGTACTAACAGTATAATACATGAAATATATGCTAATCATGAGCAAGCCCCACTAATATAAGATTTAGGCAAGGCATCCGCAGTACATTTTGTTGTTTCAAACTTGAATTTTTTGGTCCTAAAGCTATCAAAATAATATATTGCTCAGGAGCTGACATATTTAGTGTTAGGGAAATGTTTAGTGTCATGTATCATATTCAACTCCGATCGAACTAAGTGCATGAATATTTCAGCATGATTGACCACCTGAGTATCATTACAGGGGTAGACAGCCTCAATATGTAATTTTGTTAAGAGTTTTTCCAGTCTTATTATTTTTTTTCTATTTCCTAAAGAAAGACTAACATTTTACAGTATTTATAAGCTGTATTTGTTTGTATTTGTATTTTCATGAACATTGAATGTGTGTTTATTGTCTTTGACTTCTATGTTTGCATAATTGTTTGTCATATGGTTGCACTATGTATTAAAATCTTGGTGAAAAAGTTTTTTGAGCATTATGTAAACTCATGTTTATAATTATATTAGAATTTGTTTATATGTAATTCATTATGCAACTTTGATTTACATGTATTTTTTTCCCGACACTTTTTATATGTTCA
>NW_027168986.1:17500-25000 GCF_036898095.1 Palaemon carinicauda | reverse complement strand
TTTACAAATGTCACCAAGTCAACGACAATTATCACTCAACCCAGCCACGATAATTACGCTATTAAATATGGCAAAAACTATAGCCAAAGAAATAGGCCAATCTACCGTTCTAAAAAAATAATATTAGCAGGATTCAAAACATTAATTATGGATTACTCGAATGGTTGAGGAATAAAAAACAAACCAATAAATAAGGCCGGGTAACCTGCATCTTATAGCCACCGGCAAGCTGTTCGTCTGCGATGTTATGCAATAGTCTTCGTCCTGATGTGGGTCCCATGAAGTATTTACTCTCTGTAAATCATCTTAAAGGTGTTGCCAAATAATACAAAATAAACCCAGTGGCGGCGAAATCTGTCCTGCTCGAAAGGGCTTATATCTTCAAATTTTCTTAGAGTGAGCACTTCATTTTTCGACCGAGTCTGGTCTGCCACTGCCTAACTTGGTAGCTCTCCAGAAAAGGAAAACTTTCACCTCTACCGAAGATCCCAACACTATTCTGTAAAAGTCAATTCTTCGGCAGTAACTAGTTAAACTAGCTGGTTCGGGGAGCTAAAAGGCATTACAGCTACTGTAAGGTAATAATGGCCTTTAATGAAGTTAACTGAAGCAAATACCTAGAAAAAAATATGAAAACTTATATTGCTTATATTATTTTTGTAGAACAATTACAAATTTAAAAGTTAGAAAAAAAGAAAATATAACTAATATTTTGTACACTCCACCAAGAGAGATGCAAATTTTTAAGAAAGAAAACTTGAATAAAAAAATTCGCATAACAAAAATCAATTTTGAAGAATTAGGAAAAAATTAGCCTAAAAAATTAATTACAGGCCGGGGAAACCACAAGCCACTAAACTAGATCATTCATAAAAAAATTTTGGGTTTTTCTTTTACTTTTTTTGATCGTGTTTTAGTCATTTTAACATCCTTTTTTATGTCAACTAAACTATCTGAGAACTCAGGGTCAACCTTTAAAATCGGAATAAGAGTAGAGGCATGTCTTTTTACAACCTCCTTTGATTTACCCTTCAATACTACGGCTCCAGTTACCTCACCGTTTTCATTTTTAATTATTTGTTTTACCCTGGCCAAGGGGTAGTCATTAGGTTTAGTATGCACTTCCTTTATAAGAACAATATCATTCACTTGCAAATCAGTGTTAGTGACTGGAATATGACGACCCTTTCTATCAACTGCCTGAGAAATTAATGTTCCTAAAAACTCACCATGATAAATTTCAAATAACCCTGAACGAATTTTTCTTAACTTAGCATACTGGCACTGTATAGAAGTGGAAGGATTTACCTGATGCTCATAGTCAGGATCCTCGGATGGTATGTAGTGTAAATCAGGAATTAAATTTATGAAGGTTAATCCATATCCCCTAATGAGATGCTCAGGAGTTATGGGTTCAGGCAGTTCGTCATAAATATCTCTTAAAGATTCTTTAAACGCAATGGGTCTCCTATTAGCTAAATTAATGATATTAGCAACTAAAAACTCAAAATCAAAATAGGATAAAACATTATTCATAATAGATCCAAAAAGAAGTCTCGTGACCAATTTAACACATACCTCAACCAATGACCCTAACGCACTACAACCTTTAAAGTATTGTTGAAAAGATAGTGGTTTTACATTATTGCTTTCAAAATAAACTTGAACTTCTGGATCTTGTAAAAAATCAGTTATTAAATTAAATCCAGCAGTAAATTGAGAACCTAAATCACTAATACATAATTGTGGTACTCCAAATTCAAAACAATGCATCTGAAATGCGCGCAAAAATTCTTTCATAGAAAGATCATGACAAATTTGAAGGTTGATAGCTCCTGACCATGTACAGGTAACACAAAGAAGCCATACTTTCTCCTTTTGCTGATTTTTCTTAACATAAAATGGACCAAGGTGATCAATAAAAATATTAGCAAAAGGAATGCCAGGAGGATTTGACCTGAATTCACGATATTGACTTTGATTTAACTTAATAGTTCTAGCATTGAATCGTTTGCAATGAACACATTGTTTTAAACACTTCTTTATTACAGAAAAATGGCATGGAATGTAAAAACTTTTTCTAAGTTCAGAAAGGACTGCATAACAACCAGAACGAGCAAGCTGAACATGAATGTCATTAACTATGATGTTTGTCAAGGCACTACTCTTTGAAAGCAAAATAGGAAATTCTTGATTGGAGTTCACTTGCCATTTTTTAAACTTACTTTTAACTCTAAGGACTCCTTGTTGATCCATAAAAACATTGAATTTTGATACCATGGTTGGAATATCATCTAAGGTTTTACCTCGAACTTGGAAATACTGAATAACATCAGAAAAATGTCTTCTTTGATCATCTCTAATAATTTGACATGTGGCCTCTACCAATAAGTTAAGTTTTTTTATCAATAGGTATCTTAGCTTTAATTTTCCGTAGCTGAAAATAATAAAGAACTCTACGTTGCAAAAGAACCAGTTTTCTGAAACTAGAAAAGTTACATGGATTCAACAAAGAATCAGAAATTTCTAAATTAGCTGACAAACTAGTCAAAGGAGAAACTGAACTAGGATCGTCAGATTCTGCAACATTATTATTGCTATGCTCAGCTAATGGATTTGGAACAACAACTTCGCTAAGATCCTGCTCAATTTCGTTAAGTAAATCAAGATTTGGGCCCACCAAAAAATTAGACTTCAAAAGCTGCTTATACGATAAACACCTTGTGACACAATCTGCAGGATTATCATTACCTGGAATAAACTTAAATGTAACAGGCTTAATATCGCACAATTTCTGAATAGACTGTAATCTATTGACAACAAAAGTGGATCGTTTTTGTAGTTTGTCTAATTTAGCCACAGCCAAGTGTAACCAATGAATGCAACAGTGAATCTGTATAAAGACAAAGATCAACTATAGCCACAGGTTTAATGCAAGAAGGACCAGACAAATCTCGGTAAATCTACATTAATGTTTCAACACCCAAAGTTATGGCATTTAATTCCAAAGAAGGTATAGATTTATTCATTAATTGCAAATTAACCATTCGGTTTTTAGCGGTTATCAAACTTAATTTGCCAGTTTCAATACACTTAATATAAACAACACAACCATAAAGTGAGTAACTGGCATCAGTAAATGCAATTAATTTGTATTTAAATTTTCTAGATCCAACAAATCTAGTGATCTGAATAGTTGGTGCAGAATTTGCCTGCTTGCAAATGTTCCTCCACTCATGTTGCAAATATGTTGACAAACTAGTATCCCAGCCTAATGACCTATCGCATTGAAGTTTATGCATAAACAGACGGCTGCGATTCAAAATGGGCATATTAAAGTTAAATAAATCCAACCGAGAAGCAAATGACTTTAAAATGGAACGTTTGGTGTTTGCTTCAACATTTAAATGAATGGGATTTGTGTAAATTGTATCCGTTACAAGATCCCACTTTAATCCTAAAAGTTTTACTTCCTCACTAGAAATGTTCCCATACTTCTGATTAATTTGACTTTGCAAGTCCACAAGATTAGTATAAAGTTGTTGTATTTCAAATTTGTAGGGGAAAAAAATATGTGGTAAATTATCATATGACCACTGTAGTTCATCAATGGAATCAGTAGTAATGGCTCCATTATCCATATATAAAAGCCCATACATAAGATGCTTCAAAGCCTGCAACATGAGAGGATCATTCTTTGACATAATTACCAAAATGTGGTAAAGTTAAATCATTAACAGAAAAGGGCTGCATCTGAGTCCAAAACTAAGACGAACATTACGGTACACAACAAGAGAATAATCTTTTTTATCAACGTTCTTGTACCAATAAAACAATAACTTGCTTTGGTTCACGTCACTCAAGAGCAGCTGGTTAAATGCCTTCTTCAAATCATATTATAATAAAGAAGATCCAAATCGGAGCTGCAAAAAAGCAGAATAAATTTTTGATTAAGGGTGGGTCCTGCAAACATTGCTCGATTATGAGATACGCTCAACTTTTTCTCACAATCTTTCTCCCATAAATTACTAAGAAATACAATACGACACTTCGTGGTCTCCCTATCAAGATTAAAAATACCCATATGTGGTAAAAAAAGAGTATCCAGGATGTTCTTCCAAATATTCCTGAACATCATCTACCTTAGCTATTATACCATCCCTAACCTGCTCTTTAATGGTTTGATCCATAAGCTGAAGGTGACCATTCTTAAGCTTTGCAAAGCTAAAGTGAAGTATCTGCCTAGACAATCTCTGGTTTTTTGATAGGCAATGTGAAACCCTTTTGTTCCATAAAAGAGGAACAATAATCCTACCGTCTAAATCTTGGGAGATATTATTCAATGAATAATTATTGAGGATATCATGAACCTCAATACTTTCCTCATTATAAACCTGATTATCGTAGTGAATGTATTTTCTACATTCTTCTTCTAAAATTTCATTACTAGCTTGCTTAAGTTTGGTCCCAATAATTTTACATTTATCATCTAAAACACAAAAATTGGATTGCGTGGAAACCGATGAAAAATCTAAGTTTTCCAAATCTGGGTTATCGAGAGGTTCAACTAAACTAGAAATTAAAAATGCATGACTTTCTGCAATATTACTTGATACAAAATTATAGGATGCAGGGGGTGCTAAAGGCAAACTACTCATATCACTGTCTGAAGATGCATAAGTTGGCAGAGCTGATATATCATTTAGCAAATTGTCTAAATTACCAACCAAAAGTACACCCACAGGAGAACAAATATACAAAGAGCTATTACCAAAACATACATCCCTCCCTGCAATACATCTAGCTGCATCGGATCCTAAAATAAATTCAATGTTTCCAATCTCCCGACTCTCTTTACTTAAAAATGAGTCTGCTAAAACATAGCCCTTATCCTCAAAATTTTGTACAATTTTACCAAGGTTAGGCAACTTCAAATATACGTTAATATTAGGAACCACCAAAGCAGGGATTTTAAACACATGCTCACCGAGTTGGAGAGGGACTTCTACAAGTTTACTTTGATATAACCGAGGCTTATTGAATCCTTCAATAGTTAGTTTTACATTCATTTGAAGGACTTGAAACTCATGAGACGCCTGCAACCTTTCGCTTACAAATGAACTTTGTGACCCCCTATCATTTAGAGCACGGAAGCAGGAATTGCTGATGTTAAATGAAAAAGTGGGAAGCACCGAATCAAAACTTAAACTTTGCAAAACCACAACCCCACTACTTGCTTCCACTTTACTTGCACTAGCACTATTTACATTGTCAACAGCTGTATCAGTATGTGAACTGGGAAAACCACGAGTACACAAAAATTGAAAATGCCAGCCGTAACAATGAGAACATTTCTTCCTAAACTTAAATTGACATGAGTTTGCTTTGTGGTTTAAGCTAGCACATTTCGTACATCCATTCAGTTGGCAGATTCTATCAATCTTTGCTTGGGGAGTTTTATATCTTGTGCAATGAGAAATAGAATGTTTATCAACATCCGAACACAAAGGGCAGTTATCAAAAATATTAAAAGACTTTGTATTGACTGCAGCAGAAAAACTAGAACTACTTGTTTCTTTCCCCCTTTGGGGACTTCTAAACTTACTCACTATATGAGGTTTATTCTGCATATAACGCTCATTTGCAGTGAAAAAAAATTCGACAATTTCCTTAATGGAAGGTTTATTCTTACCAGTGACATGAATTAAATGAATTTTAAAAGCACCGTTTAAACCATTCCATACAAAATACTGTATTACCTCATCTACACTCAGAGATAAAGACCTGAACGATTCCTGAATCATTTTAGTTTTGGAAATGAATTCAAATGGATCGTCATTATAACCTAACTTAAGCTCAGTCAGCTTCTTTATAGTTCCAAATTTAAGATTCTCAGGAGAAGCAAAGGCAGCGCTTCATAAAATTTTCGCATCCTTGTATGTCTGCTTATCTACTACGAGAGAGTTTAAAAGGTCTTAGCATTACTTGAAACCTGCTGTAACAATAACAATAACAAATCCCTATCAGGGTAACTGTATGAAGCAGTAGTAAGCTCAAACTCTCTAATAAACTTTAAAAAATCTTCTCCCTCAGTGCTAGAATATTTGGGTAATGGCGCTACTGGCTGTTTCAAAAGACTACGTGCCTCATCTACCCTATTGTTACCTGATGGAATAGGAGTAGTAGATGACAAACATTTTAACATCACTAAACATAGTTGTATCTTACACATTTAATCCTCATATGTCTCAACCTCTGCTTCAAGATCTCCCTCATCAAACTCTTGAGTGTCAACAAATTTACGCGTCTGAATATCATTATCCAATTCAGAAAGCTCAATCTTGTACTCGTCTAAGATTCTCTCTATAACTGCTTGCTGAGAGCTATTAAGTGTTTCATATGTACTACTTTCGTTATGAGCAAGAGTTACACGGGTTCTGATGGTTTTACGCCGTGCAATCAATAACTTTAAGTCCGACATTATAAATGCTAATAAAAATGCACTGTCAAAAAATTAATAATCACTATGCCTTAATAAACTACAAGATAAATCATAAATACACCAACACAGTACTAATTAATGTCCTTATTAACGGCAAAAAGGTTCTAAATAACCATGCACAAAATGCAACAAAATCGGGTAATTAAATCACCAAAATGTTATTAAAAATGAAATTACAAATAATACCACACAATATAAAATACCGCAAACTACGATTTTCAAAAAATACAAAATTTCAAAATTTTTAACGTTCGAAAAATGTAAACAAAATGGCAACACGCAAGGGGAGGGGACCCAACACCAAGACGAAAATAAGAAATAAACGGCTTAAAAGCGAGTAAGTCCCTGTTCGGGCGCCATACGCAGAATTTTATATACCATCTTCTTTATGAAGTCTAAAGGAGTAACAAATATGCAAAAGATATAAAACAATAATCTATATTTGGTAATACATCGCTTCAGCACCTCATAAAATAAGCTCCCCAATGTACACTTCGTCTTGGTATTGAAACGAAAACAATAAGGGAGACATCCGTTGCACTTTCAAATTAAGACGTTACAAGAAGTGCACCCAGAAACGGACCATTCCGCGTCACTGCATCATAGAACGAGAGAAAACCACTATAAAAAACGTAAACCAAACTTGTGAAGTCATCCAAAAAATTTACACTTGAATTATTAAAGTCTTAAGATTCCAAACTTAAACAAATCACTCAATTTACAAATGTCACCAAGTCAACGACAATTATCACTCAACCCAGCCACGATAATTACGCTATTAAATATGGCAAAAACTATAGCCAAAGAAATAGGCCAATCTACCGTTCTAAAAAAATAATATTAGCAGGATTCAAAACATTAATTATGGATTACTCGAATGGTTGAGGAATAAAAAACAAACCAATAAATAAGGCCGGGTAACCTGCATCTTATAGCCACCGGCAAGCTGTTCGTCTGCGATGTTATGCAATAGTCTTCGTCCTGATGTGGGTCCCATG
>NW_027168984.1:42500-45000 GCF_036898095.1 Palaemon carinicauda | reverse complement strand
TATGAAATTAGTCTCTCTCTCTCTCTCTCTCTCTTCTCTCTCTCTCTCTCTCTGCATTCTGAATCATGAAATTATTCTCTCTCTCTCTCTCTCTCCTCTCTCTCTCTCTCTCTCAATTATATTTCATTTCATTCAAACATTAATTTTTTTTTCCAGCTATTACTAACTCTATTCGTTTGCTATGGCCGTTGCAAGATAAAACTTATCCCCTCTCTCTCTCTCTCTCTCTCCTCTCTCTCTCTCTCTCTCTCTCTCTCTCTCCTGATCATGTATCATTTAAACATATTTTTTTTTGTAGCTATTACAAACTTTATCCACTGTATCCAATTTTTTTAATCTGGTCCTTGTAAGATAAAACTCTCTCTCTCTCATCTCTCTCTCTCTCCTCTCCTCTCTCTCTCTCTCTCTCTCTCTTAATTGCCAGATTTTGAAAGCTGTTAGCTCTGACTTCTATCCGGTATTGGAAAATCATCTCAAGTCCTTGACTCTTTTTATTTTTCTCAGATTTCTTTCCTGATTCAATATCTCATCTTTTATCCCAAATGTACACGACCACTATTTGATAATGCAGTAGGGAACAAAAATGTTTTTGCTCTGACATTTATTGCTTGTGTTATCGTCGAATAACGTTTGATTATGTAGTGTAAAATGGACTTAAATTCATATTTACATCATTGTACGACAACAGTAGTAAAATGTAATTATATGATATAAAAACCATAACCTTTATTGGATCATAGATTGATAAGCAATAATTGTTTGTATGTTCAATTCCTTAGTTTACTGAGATGTTTTTGTACCCGGTAGATAAGCATATTTAGATTTAAATTTCTTAGTATTACAACACAATGTGTCGTTAATTTTAAAAGGACCGCCCCATACTAAGAAAAGTTACTCCCCCTCACTTTCTATCAAAAATGATATCTATCAGAATCCATCCATTTGTTCTTTATCTTAGGACTCGCAATCCTCAATAAATCTATCCTTCATCCTTAAGTTTTAATCTTATTGCAAGATAAAAGCTGTCCCATTTCCTAAAAGAATTGTTTTATAAACGATATTTTCCATTTTCCAAAATTTTCAAATTTGAGATATTCATTTTCATCGCAGGCGTACGCCATCTCTCCATGATACCTTTAGTAAATTGAATCTTAAAAAAAAAACGGAAATGAAATCCTGCATTCAGCTAGGGAAAAAAATATCAAGAAAGGCTCGACGCTTCGAGATAAAAGCGCATAAGAAGAGAATTTTATTCCTCTCAAATCAGAACTTTGTGACATTTGCAGAAAATTTGTTTCCGAATATCGAATTGAACGAGAATGGTGACAAGGAAAATTGAACCTAGGTGAGTGTATAAATGTGATCTTGTGTAGGCATTCTAGATTATATAATCACAATAAAAGCTTCCATTCTGAAGAAAAACAAAGAACATTTAACCCAGAGATTGTAATACATATTTTGTTCAAAACACATATACAAACAATATATCTCTCTCAGTTAAAAAGCTTTGATTTACTCCACCACAACAAAATATTTCGCTCTTTTCATAGATTGCAAATTTCCTCCAAAAACAGCGGAGACAAGGCAAAAGAATTTCCACATTATTGAAAAACGTTATCAGAACTCTGTCTGAAAATCCTTGCATGTCTTGTATTTCCATTATATTCCTCTGACTTTGTGCCAATTCAGTAACTAAAGATTTCCGGGAATATTACTGCACCCAGACGTTAACAAGTAGTACCCGCTTCCTCTGTCTCGTTTCCTTGTCGTTAATGCAAACTACTGACACAAGTGACATATTGACTAGTAAGTGAATATGGGAGCACTGGAACAAGACAGCTTGATGTAGATTGGATTATAGGATTCATAGCACCACCTCGCTCCGAAGAAATGCACCCTGTTACACCCTGACTGCGCGGGTAGGGAGGGGATGGTTCAACACGCAGGAACTCGCACGGAAGTGATGTTGTGACAGGGTGAACTTCCTCGGAGTGAGGGGTGGTAGGAATTCCTGTATCCAATGTTTACGTTTGTAGAAAGGACTTCGTGTGTTTTGATCGAGGAACTCACTAGCATATATATGTCAAGTTACTTTGAGAGCTTATTTATTAGCAGATTAGTATATAATGTATGTAATATACAGTATAATATACCTACTGTACATATATATATATATATATATATATATACCTACTGTACATACATACATACATACACACACACACACACACACACACATATATATATATATATATATATATGTGTGTGTGTGTGTGTGTGTGTGTGTAATAGTCACATAATACATGTTTAAAACACATGACGTAATACGTCATTGTGGCAGTAGAAGCTAGCCTGAGATTTGCTGTAGTCAGACAAGATCATGACAGGATACGTTTTGCATCTCTCAGCAATGTAACATTTTTATGAAGCATAAACATACCTCGTGAAAGAGTTGTGTCGCCACTGGATGCAGGTGTCTTCCTAGACTAATGTAGAGTTT
>NW_027168984.1:17500-37500 GCF_036898095.1 Palaemon carinicauda | reverse complement strand
AGGGGTAATTTGAATGAATTACTACCAATTGTGTCACGTGGTGGGCCAGGAAATCGGGTAAAACTCGCTAGTAAGAGACTGATGTCTCGCCCAGTAAATCCTCGGAGAGCTAGGTAGCGTCAGGTTCCGATTTCTTTAATGGTCTCTGGTGGAAGGGTTGGTTTCGACTTGGCCTTTCATTAGAAGGGGCTAGCGTTCGATCCCAAGTATGAGGTAGAAATTTATTTCTATTTGAACACGATGTTGTGTTGATATTTATCCATATTGACTCATTACGCGTAATTTGAATGAATTACTACCAATTGTGTCACGTGGTGGGCCGGGAAATCGGGTAAAACTCGCTGGTAAGAGACTGATGTCTCGCCAGGTAAATCCTCGGACAGCTAGGTAGCGTCAGGTTCCGTTTTTTTTTTATGGTCTCTCGTGACATGGTTGGTTTCAACCTAGCCTTTCATTAGAAGGGGCTAGGGTTCGATCCCAAGTATGAGGTAGAAATTTATTTCTATTTGAACACGATGTTGTGTAATATTTATCCATATGGATTCATTAGAGGTAATTTGAATGAATTACTACCAATTGTGTCACGTGGTGGGACGGGAAATCGGATAAAACTCGCTGGTAAGAGACTGATGTCTCGCCAGGTAAATCCTCGGACAGCTAGGTAGTTTCAGGTTCCGATTTCATTTATGGTCTCTCGTGGCATGGTTGGTTTCGACCTGGCCTTTCATTAGAAGGGGCTAGCGTTCGATCCCAAGTATGAGGTAGAAATATATATATATACATATATATATATATATATATATATGTATATATATATCTCTCTCTCTCTCTCTCTCTCTCTCTCTCTCTCTCTATATATATATATATATATATATGTTTGTGTGTGTATATATATATATATATATATATATATTTATTCAAATAAGCCATATATTTTTTAAACAATGTCCAGATTCTCTTTACAAACTCGGAATCAGAGCCCCAGTCGAAATCACACAAAGGCAAGAGCTTGTGGCCGGCTGGGAATCGAACCCTGGTCCGGCAAGCTCGTATAGACAGTGACTACCACTGGGGCATGATGAAAGATAAAAGTCAAAGACAATTCTTTTGTACTTATATCTGTCAAATTCTGTTTAGAGTTCATTAAACACTTCCATATAATAAAGAAAAATATAGATTTTTTTTAATATGATTTTCAGATCTTGGATGAAATTAGGTCTGCTCCAAGATCTGAATAACAGACATTACCATTACACTTTTGTTTTCTGCAAAATAAATATTATTTATATTGATAAATAATGACTATTTTAATTTATCTAAAAAAAATACCAAAAGACACGCACACACACAGATATATATATATATATATATATATATATATAGAGAGAGAGAGAGAGAGAGAGAGAGAGAGAGAGAGAGAGACGTTAAAATAAAATATTAACCTGCAAAAACAAAATAAAAAAAAATAACTGAGAGAATACTTGTCACTAGTAATAAATTGTTTAAGCTTTACGAATACCAGGTGACTATAAATCAACAAATATATTGAACGGGTTTTTAATTAACTTTTAATGATAATTGAAAGAATAAGAACAGCAGCAGAGATTTATTTTTTTTTTTTACTTTATATTGATAATAATATACAGATAACACAACCAAAAATATGCATCGAATCTTTTCTGATTTCATCTAAGGAGCAATTTCAGAATGTTTTTGAACAGTGATAAAAATACATATCTGGTGTGATATAGACCAATATAATTGGACGTTATCCCAACATCATATAAAGTCTAAAATTATCATACATAAAATTAATAGCTCCATTTTGAAAAATAACTTTTCTCCACACCGTTATCCTCGTAGGTATCTGATGTATTAACGTATATCCATAATGTTAAATCTCTATTTAAAAAATCGCATTCACATGCAAATCTCCGACCATGAGTAAGTAGTTTCATAAATTACATCCTCTTTGGGAAGGGAAATTCATTTTCCCACATATCAGAACTCGGGAGATAATTCAGAGTGATTGCGTTGCTAATTTTGATGAAGATACTAGTGTAAATTAATATGTTCATATATTTGCATCTTTTTTATCTGCATGTACTTTTAAATGCATTTTTTGTTCATTTCAGGCACAAACTGACACTACTTCATTACGGCAATGTGAAGTAAATATAGATGTTAATCTTTAAACAAAAATCAGGGAACAGATTAATATTTTGTGATTTTAACAAATATTTGTTCCCAGAAATTTTTAGCTATTCTGCATGCAAATATAATCCTACAGTTTTTAGCGCATTATTGTTTATTTATTTATAATGAAAACTACTCGCTCATTATAATTTTCTTTCCAGAAACCAAGTATAGTTCAATATTTTGTTAAGTTAAAGAATTTGACGCATTAAGGTTTGGTAAATGTAAGAAATTATTTACCTCATTTAAATTGTTTGTAATGTAAACGTTCGTAACTTTGTTGAAAGAGAGGAAGCGAATTTTATGTAATTTTCTCATTCCTAAACATAAACTTGATTAAAGTTATAAGTAGAAGCAAGCAGTATTTTTCTTACGAACATTATTAAACTTAGGAAAAATGGATATTTTTCCTTAAATATCCCTATTAAACAACTTTCCCAACACCTACGGATGACAAATAAGCACCATCATTATCATCAAGAGATA
This sequence comes from Palaemon carinicauda, assembly GCF_036898095.1. Classification (NCBI taxonomy): domain Eukaryota; kingdom Metazoa; phylum Arthropoda; class Malacostraca; order Decapoda; family Palaemonidae; genus Palaemon; species Palaemon carinicauda. The sequence goes on along the minus strand of NW_027168984.1, from coordinate 34,818 downwards.
TGTTGTCCCGTTCATTTTTACCTCAACATTTTTAAAACATATAACCAAGGGCAATTGCATTTATAAAACTAATAGTGATATAATAACATAATTATCGCTAGTGATATAAAAATAAGAAAGGGTTACTTGAAATATGAATTTTTCACACAGAAAAACATTTGGGCTTTAGGGTGTCAAAAGCAAATAATAGCCTAAGGCAGTTAATATTTTGATCTTTCATTTTGTGGTAGCATTTGCAGGAATATGTGGAATTGTTTATGTTTCAAAATTAGACTTTAAAATAAACTCACGAATGGACTATGTAGTGAGGAGAAGCGGTGATGATATGATATTTGTTAAGGAATATCAGAGATTCATAGTTAGGTGAGCTTGCAAGGAGCTTTTGGCCTAACAGATGAATCTAATGCAATCACTAGGATGAACAATAGTGGTCAGGTACAGAAAATCTAAAATCAGAGAACAATTATTTTATTTGAGAGTGTCCCTCCCGTAGATGAGCTGCTTACCAAAGCTTAAGAGTCTCTTCTATCCTTATTAAGGGGAGAATAGCCACTGAACAATTTCATTAGAGTAGTTAGCCCCATGAGCGATGAAGAATTATTTGGTAATCTCAGTGTTGTAAGGTGTATCAGGACAGAGGAGAATGCGAAAAAATACTGTTCGGTGTATGCGTTTGCACAGACAAAATGAGCCGTAACCAGAGATATGGACCTAATGTGGTACTGTTTGGCCAGTAAAAGGACCTAATAACTCTCTAGCAGTAGAGTTTCAACGTGTGGCTGGTGCCCTGGCCAACCAACAACATAACAAGATGAATAACCAAATTAGACCAAATGTCATCCATCTCTTTAGTGTATTTTTCATATAATCTGTCTAATTTTCTTGACACAATATTTAAACTTCAAAATTAAACATATCTTTGAAACATGACTAATAAATGCCAATGTTTAGAAGAAAATCAAATTCAAAATTGAACGTCACTCGACTTATGTAACATAGATAACTAGAAAATAAATATGTGATGAATTTTTAGTGATAGGGCAAAATATTTGAAGATTGGGTGTGCTTTGGAGAAAACCCAAAATCCCTGATATCGCAAGAGGGTCTGTCCCTCTCTTTATATATATATATATACATATATATATATATATATATATATGTGTGTGTATATATATATATATATATATGTGTGTGTCTATATATATATATATATATATATGTTTATATAAATATATAAAAATATGCACCCACACTCACATACACACGCACACACACACACACACACATATATATATAATATATATATACATATATATATATATATATATATAATCATAATTATGTATACACACACATCTACACACATACTAACACAGACACATATCTATATATATATATATATATATATATTTCTATATGTGTGTGTATGTGTGAATATATATATATAATTTATATATATATATATATATATATATAAATGTAAGAACATCAGTCGTGACATGTCCACTGAAGGACAAAGAAGTTAGGTATGTCCTTTCACTCACATCTGTTTATGGTCTATATATGACAGCCTCTACCCGCTAAATTTATTAGTTCGTCAAGTTACCTCTTCTCTTCCTTTCCTGCTTCTTTTATTTTTGTATACGTATGATAAATTTAGTGCACTTATAAGTGTTCTTTATATTCAGATAACCCATATATATTTATACATTAATGTGTGGATAGTCTTATCGACTCCTAGGATCAGAGCCCCAAGGCCAAACTAGTCAAAGACAATAGCTTCTGACCGGCCGGAAATTGAACCCTGGGCCATGAAACTTGTATAAGAATCACGATACCAGTTAGACACGAATGGTATCGTCACTCTGATACAAGTATCCTGGATCAGTGTTAGATTCACGGCCGGGCACAAGCTATTGTCTTGAGTGGTTCTGCTTCGATCCTCTGATGAAGTCGTATCGTCACTGTGATACAAGTTACTTGGACCAGGACTCGATTCTTGGCCGATCAGAAGATATTTTCTTTGAGTGATTCTGCGTTTGGGGTTCTGATCACGAGGTCGATAAGAAATTTCAGACAATAATGTATATATATATATATATATATATGCAGTATATATATATATATATATATAGATAGATAGATAGATAGATAGATATAGATAGATAGATATATATATATATATATATATATAGATATATATATATATATATATATAGATAGATATATATAGATATAGATATATATATATATATATATATAGATATAGATATATATATATATATATATATATCTATATATATATATATATATATATACATACATAAAATGTCTGTGTGTATTTCCGTTTGTTTCTTTTTTTGTATGTGCGCATCCAATATAGAAGACTAATAGGTCCCAGAGGGAAAAATATCCAAACAAGGAAAGGAAACTTAAGGAAACTATAAACTACAAGAGAAGTGATATACATTAAAATTAAAAAAATTCTTGAGAACAGTAACATTGTTACATTAGCTCTTATATATATAAAATAAAATAAAAAACTCAAAATACGAAGGGGAAGAAAAGTAAGAGAACAGCGTGCCCAAGTGTACCCTGAAGTATGTCTTAAGATTTTGTCGTGTGTTGAGCAGTTTATAATCCTTATCCACCTCTGCACATATTATGAATTCTGTTTCTGGGGAAACTTCTTTCACTTCAACAACTTTATGGTGGAGGCAATTCATTATTACATGATTTCGGGTAAGTTCAGGCAAGAAAACAATTTGCTCTTGTATTGCATCATGTTCAATTATATAAATATGATATGGTATGACATTAAATGCAATCCTTCACTAATTTACAAACACACAAACACAGACACAGATGTACTTACATGCACATACACAGACACCGACACAGACACACAGACACACACACATATATAAATATATATATATATATATATATATATATATATAACATACATACAGAGATATATATAAAACAACTACAAAATATATTATTTTTATTATAGCATTGTCATTTAACATATCGCCTTTATTAGAGGTGTGTTAACTATATGAAAGCGTTTTGTGATGGACATATGACTGCCCTCAGTATCACGCTAATAACTCAATATTTTTGGTTTAATAAAACCTTTAATATTTCATTTTATTACAAGTACCAACAGTAATAAGTTACAGAGTCTAAGAAAATAGATGCAACTTTTGCGTATATAGTTTTTTTTTTTTCAACATAATGCATTAAGAAAGACTATTTTTTGCTAATGTATAAATAATATTAAGAATGTTTAAATTTCCTTAACAAAAACATTGATTGTTTAAAAAAAAAATAATACACAAAGATTCCTACGTACTCTAGTCTGAAAGTCTGTGTGTGTGAGAGAGAGAGAGAGAGAGAGAGAGAGAGAGAGAGAGAGAGAGACTCTTCGAGCTTCTATATTACATTTCATTGGAAGTAACGGACATCTGCAAGCCATTGCATCTAATAGGTAAACTTCTGTGGTGGAATTATGACAAAAGTTCTATACCTTACGAGAGTCGGAATGTCTAACAATGGTCAATGTTTTTAATATCGTTTCATGTAGGGCACTCCCATGAAGGTAAGTGCGAAGCCTTACCTACCTAACTTATGCAATGAATTTCATGCAATACTTTATCAAGTTTTAGGATTTACTCCTTATGGGTTACTCAGTTACATTTGTGGAAAATGACATCTTTCACTAGTTACCCAGTCTAATATATATTCCGTCTTGAGTTCTCTTCAAATAATTGTCACGTTTTACAATAAAGTTTTTATCTAACTTGTCAACAAGAAAAAAAAAAACATTAATTAATTAAGGGTACATTTTTATTCATGAAAGTTTAATTTACATCACTATTGGTTTCGGATTTTTTTTCCTGCTAAATTCTAAGCCTTTCAGTCATATGTAAATAAAAAAAAAAACCTATTGAATTTTTAATTTGGCTAATCATCCACATCCATCCATATATGAAAATCAGTTTATTGAAAATTAGCCCTTTTACAAAACTAATGCTTAAAACTGTGATGGAAGAATTACTGATTATTCTGAGAATAATTTTAACTTGGACACAGGAATTCCTGACTCCCCTCGCTCTGAGGAAGTGCAGTCCAGCGTACCCTTCCTCTACGGCGAGTAACATAACAGTGGTAGGTACAGTTACAGTCAGGAAGTCGCCGCGCAGTAATGATGTGACAGTGTGCATTTTCTCAAAATGAGGAGTGCACTCAACTTAAGTAACCGTGAGTATATTTTTTCACTTCTTCTAGAACAACTTTTATATCTTAAAAAAATCCCAATAAGAATAATATCATAACAAAATCTTATAAACGTTCCATTTGTCTATATATGTATGAGAGTTTTAACTTTTATGATTAGATATGTTCATATATGATGGTAATCATCACAAGGGAAAAACATATATATATATATATATATATATATATTCATATATATATATATATATATGTATGTATATATATATATATATATATATAAATATATATATATATATATATATATATATAAAAGTTTGGTTGTTGAATCAGAAGGAAATTTTAAAGGATTTGAGTTTTAGAGACAGGTGCAAACAGAGTAAGGATGATGGTGGTAGTGGAAGAGGGCCGTCATGTCACGGATAGTGGTAGTTAGAAATGGGTTGTAAGGCCTTTTAAAAGTAGAAAAAAGTTGCAGGAGGGGTCTTCCAACTCTTTTACTCCCTTGGGTCTCTGCTGAGTATTTTAGTAGCAGAGAAAGTTATGGAAGCATACAGGGGATGATGTGTATAGGGCCTTACGGTGAGGGGATGAGATGTGTTTGATGAGAATTTCGGAGGTTGTTACCTCGGTGGAGGTAGGCTTGAAAGCAATTGTCTGTGTAATTGTATGTATTCGACAATTGCTTTTACCAGTATGGCTGCAGTCTGCCTGGCTTGTGAGTTGATGTCCTATAGTAGGTAGTGCAGGAGGGCCTGTTGTGGTATGCCGTCACAATGTTCACATGGTCTTTGGTTGTATTCCAACATATACCAATTTTCTTTTTATCCCAGCCTGAGTCTGTCTATGCATACAACCTGCTCTTTTGGTGTGTGTCTGTCAATGGAGGGAAGCTCTAATTCCGTGGCCCATTTGTACCATGTGGCAGAGGGGGAGCTATTCCCTATCCACTTGTGTAGCTCCTTGATTAGATTTTCTTTGAGCTGTGGCTTTATTTTATTTCTAATTTTATTGCAGTGCAGGCTGTATGTGCACCTGTGCTCTTTCTATATGTCTTGTGCTTATGGCTATCTCATTTGCTCTCTCGTTCCCTGGTATTCCAATATGACTTGGAATCTAGTTGAGAGTCACAGGTCTGACTCTTTCATTGTGCTAATATAAATAGTGCTTTGATATCAGCTAGCAAAGCCTTGTTTTCCTTGTTCTCTTTCTGTTGCAAGGCTTGCATTGAGGATCTTGAGTCAGTATGGATGACTAGTGGTCCTTTCTCATTTTCAATGGAGTATTTTAGTGCTTGTTTTATTGCGACAAATCCTGTCTGCATGGTGGAGGCATTATTGGAGGTCCAGCAGGCCGTGAAATTAAAAGGAAAATACTCCAGCTCCAGTTGTCTGGATTCCAGGGTCTACAGTACCATCAGTGTAGTAGGTCTGCTGTTTCCGCAATCATGAATTCCTCCTTGGCTGCATTCATTAGTTCCTCCATTGTGTAGTCTTCCTTGGCTCTAGGAAGCTTAGTGTACCTAAAGGTCGACACTTCTTTCCTTCACGGTGGGATATCTTGTGCGCCCTGGCCTGAGTCTGGGCTTAGTTGCAAAATATCCACAACCAAACCCCGGCTCTTTAGGTTTTTGCTATGGTCCTTGCCATAGGAGCTTGGGGTTTGGACCTCAAGATGCTTTGTGAGTTCCTCTCATACTCTCTTTTTTGTTATGGAGTCTCTGTCAGAGAGGAACATCTTTGCAATTATGGATTCGTTTCTCTGTGCAATCCTGTCTTCTATTGATGGCAGGCCAGTTTGCAGTCTAATGTTGCACACTCTTGTCCACGTAGGGGCTCCTAGCATGAGTCTCAAGGCATTTTTTTAAGTACCTCTACTTTGGCTTTTCGGGTGTCAGTCTGGCCTGTTATGGTGGGAGCAGCAAAGTCCACTAGCGTTCTGGAGGAGGCTAGATAGTACTACTTTTGAACGTGCTCTTTTGCTCTATCATTTAACTTTGAAATGTATCTCATAGCTGCCAGTCTTGCATTTGATTTCTCCTTGAGATACTTGATTTCCTCCCTGAAGGTGAGTTTTTTATCTATTACTGTGGAGGATTGATTTTTGTTTTATTTTCATTTATTTTTGTTTACCAAATCCACAGTGAGAGAGAGAGAGAGAGAGAGAGAGAGAGAGAGAGAGAGAGAGAGAGAGAGAGAGAGAGAGAGAGAGAGAGAGAGAGAGAGAGTAAGTGTGTCAATGAGCGAGAGGTAGGTAGTGTATTGATTGTTTGTTGTCAGAAAGACTGTTGGTATAAATGAGATTGTTTGTTAATGTTTTTAGTTAGGTTACGACAGTGGTGAATGTCTTGGGTGAATGGCCTTTTTTATTTGACTGCAGCTAGAGGCAGTTGTGTGTGTGAATGATGGATTATCATTATTATTTTTCCGACCAGCGTGGAAGGGTTTGATTATTTTGACAACTGTAATTCCTCCTTTAGAGAGATCAAATAATTTTTTTGAATGCTGATCTATAGTTGCTGACCTGGCCTGTAATTGATTGTGTTAGACGGCTCTTTTGGACTGCCCAACCCTTGAAGACCTGCCTATTCATTACAATTAAGTACAATGACAATGATGGTGACGACGATTATGATCACCACTAATTGACTGTTCAGTTCAATTGACTGGAACTGAATATAATTCCGTTTGCCACAGATTGTTGGCTGTGCCGAGAAAGACTGATCGGTTTGTGTGCGGAGACAGTTTCTGCATTGATAAATATAGAATAATAAACATATTTGGTTGTGGAGTTTAAGTATAGAATTAGATTCATTGTATTCAAATGAGGAATAAGGAAACGAGAAGGGACTAGGCAGTGAAGATAGTAGTAAGAATGAGGTTGAAGTTTGTAAGACAGTAGTAATGAGAGAGGTACCGAGGTGTGAAAGGTTTACTGAATATAACAGCAGGGATGTGTATGACTTTTTTAGGGAGTATAAAAGATTCTGTTAGGCTAAGTGTAGTGATAGTAAGAGAGTTTGGGCTAGGGAGTTAGGAGAATATTTGACAGGGTATTTGTTGACAATGTATGGTGTGATAATAAGTGTAGGGGATGTTGATTATGAAAGTGTAATGAACAGAATAATTCAGCAGGTAAAACGTATGAAAGATAGTGTTAGGTATAAGCGTGAAAAGGATTTTGATGAGGCTCGAATGAATGTGGTTGAGGCTATTTCTATGTATGTATGTCGGTTAGAAACATTAGCAAGTAAGAAGTATGGAGGTGTAGGTAAAATGAGAATAACGAGTTAATGAGGAAGTTTTTGGCAACAGTACCTGAAAATGTGTATGAATCTATTAATTTGAAACGGAAGGAGAAAGCGAGGTGGACACAAGAGAGATTGACATGGGATGAAATAATAGAGATAGTTGAAGATCACGAGTTACATAGGTGTATGAAAGAAAGTAAATCTGTGAGTGCAAGAACTAGAATGGAGGAAAGCCTGCCAGAAATTTTTAGTTTTAGAGATACTGTTATGGGAGGACCGATAGGGGTAGCTGATAGTGTAGTAGATAGAAGTGTTAGGGTGAGTAATGTAGGAATACATGCACGGATAAATGAAGGGTTTAGGCAAGGGAGTCAGGTTTGGAGAGATACGAGTGCTAGTGCGCAATGAGGTATGTCGGATAGTCGTGTCCGTGATGAAAAGTGATATAGGTGTGGAAAGGAAGGTCATAAGAAGAATGAATGTAGATGGGCTCTAGGTGCTTGTTTTGGATGTGGTGAGCTAGGGCATAGAATTAGAGAGTGCAAAAAAGAGAAATAGGTAAAATGTTATCGGTGTGGTATGACTGGGCACGTAGCAAGTGGATGTCGTAGTAATCGTATGAATGTTATTTGTAGTAATTATGGTAAGAATGGTCATTATGCTACAATGTGTAAGGAGCCGCAGGGTGAGTGTACTGAATGTGGCGTAGATGGACATATAGCTAAGGTTTTTAGGAAGAAGGGATTAAGTCATTCAGGATGTTTGGGAAACTAGTTGGTAAGAGGGCTGAGCTATGTGAATTCTCTTGTGTTTATGGAGGGAATAGGATCAGTGCTCATGAGAATGGGATGAATATTTGGTTGTAAATGGGTAAGTATGAACCCAGTATGCATGAGAAGTTAGAGCTAGAAAATAAACAATGTGTTAGTTGAATATAGGAAAAAGAGGCGTTAGAAATCTTTAAGTGAGGAGAAAGTGCAAGGGAAATTTATAGATATGGAAGAAGTGAATGAGAGAGTATATGGAGGCCCAGTTGCTCGAAGCAGAGGTCCTGTTCCCAACTGCGACTGGGTTATGAAAAAAATTAGGTAAGTGTTGTGTAAGACGGATTTTATCAAAGTAGGGGGGGAGAATGTGGAGGATTGATCTTTGTTTTATTTTTTTTTTTTTTTTGCCAAATCCAGAGAGAGAGAGAGAGAGAGAGAGAGAGAGAGAGAGAGAGAGAGAGACAGACAGACAGACAGACAGAGAGAAAGAGTGTGTTTGTGTGTGTGTGTCATCTAGCGATAGGTAGTTAGTGTATTGATTGTATGTTGTGAAAAAGACTGTTAGTATAAATGAGATTGTTTGTTTATGTTTTTAGTTAGATTACGACAGTGGTGAATGTCTTGGGTGTACCAACCGTGTTTCACACAATTGTACATAATTCCTTTTGTATATATTATGCTTGTATCTTCGCTCTTCTCTCGCACTAAAACGAACATGAAAATTCCTGTCTGGTTTTTCCTCTGTAATATTGTCTGTCTTGTGAACTTGTTATGTCCTGTTGCCTTGAGGTTTTGTATATAAGGAGAGTGTTCCACAATAGTATAACTCAGTCGTTTCCAATCTGCCTTTGAGTTCACACCCTTACTCGGCGCCGTCACATGGGTGAATGACTTTTTTTATTTGACTGCAGCTAGAGGCAGTTGTGTGTGTGAATGCTGGATTATGATTACTATTTTTTCGACCAGCGTGGAAGTGTTTGATTATTTTGACAACCGTAATTCCTCCTTTGGAAAGATCAAATTATTTTTTTTTAATGCTGATCTATAGTTGCCGACCTGGCCTGTAATAGATTGTGTTAGACTGCTCTTTTGGATTGTTCAACCATTGAGGACCTGGCCATTTTATTACAATTAAGTACGATGATAATGATGGTGACAACGATTATGATCACCATTAATTGATTGTTCAGTTCAATTGACTGGAACTGAATTTAGTTCTGTTTGCCACAGAATGGTGGCTGTACCGAGAAAGACTGATCGGTTTGTGTGCGTAGACAGTTTCCGCATCAATAAATATACAATAATAAACATATTTGGTTGTGGTGCATCTTAGTTTCAAGTTTTGATATTTTTTCTCCTGGTTTATGTGAATGTGACATTTTATTTATTTTGTATGTTAAGTGGTTTTTAGTATTAAGTGATTGTTTTAGTATTGAGAAATATAGTTTTAAGGTTAGGTTTTCTTTTTATGTCCATTTTGTCCAAGAGTCCCGCTGCTGATAAGGTAAGGGGAAAGTTTGTATTGACGAGAAATTTGTCAGTTAGAGTAATTCAAGGGAGTGGTGGCTGTTCATCCACTCTAGGGGTTCCATGCCTATTGTGAGTTGATGCAGTGATTTGGGCCTTTTATTGTCATTGACTTGGTTTTGCCTATGTTTATTTCTATTCCAAACTCATTATACTTTTGATTGATGTCATTCAGTGCTCTCTACATTCTTACCATTCTGACTGGTCCTCGACCTATTACAGATACATCATCCGCATAGATGAATATCTCTACTCCTTCATGGAGTTGGAGCGAGGCTCTGTTTTCCATGAGGAACTTAAAAAAGTGGGGCTGAGAATTCCTCCCTGTGAAGTTCTCCTTTTCCAAGTCAATAAATGCTGATATCACTCCTTGGAATTTGACTCTGGCTTGTCTTCCTAGGACATTCTTCTTTGTAAATGTAATTACTGTAATGACCTTCTACTCCTTATCTGGCCACAGATTGCAGCATTGCTGCTGGGCTGGCTACCTCGAAGTCTTTTTCAAAGGCTATGAAGATTATAGTTGCTTTCTTTTGGTTTATACAGCTGAGAACGTCTGTAATGTATTCAGTGGTTCCAATTCCCTCCAGATATGCATATAGCTGTTTATTTTGTACTTCATTCTGTTTAGCACCTATTTTTTCTACTTTCCCATGCAGGATACTAGAGCTATTGGTCTCGGGCTCTCTGGATCCTTTGGCTTAAGGATCGGCTGTGTGTCCTGCTGCCTCCAGGTCTGGGGCCTTGTGTGCTCAAGGTGTATCTTGTTCATTAATCTCAGGATTGTGGTTTCTCCTGCTGGAACCATTTGTCTGATCATGGTGTAGGTTATTCTATCTGCCCTTGGTGCAGCGTGTTTGCCTGTTTCCTATACTACCCTCCATTCCTCAGTTGTATATGGGGTGTCTGTGTTATCCTGTAGCTGGCAGGCTGTGTTGATTTCCTCCCACCTAGCTGGCGCCAGTTGCTCCTGCAACATTCTGGCTTCAGGGGAGAGGTTATCTGATCCTGTTCTGCTTACGAGAGCTGTCAAAATCCTTTCAGCCTCTTCTTGGGGGTGTGGGTGAATTGCAGATGGTGTCATTTTTCCAGGTACTCTGTTCATCCATATCCATAATTTGGAGAGTGTTGTGTACTGTAATAAGTTTGTGCACCATTCCATCAATTTTTCTATTCATATTTCATGATTTTTTTGTTGGACATCATTTATATCTGTTTGCAGTAGCCCTCTGTTCTTTATGGTGGCTCTTTCTCTGTAGAGTTTTGTGACCCTATTGAGCCATGTTTTGAGTCTCCTTACTTCTGGGCAGTAGTACCAGGAGTTCTTGTAGGTGTAGTTTCTTCATGCTGCCTTCATTGGCATTGCTTTGCTAGCTGCATTGTGAAAAGCATCAACAAGGCTCTTTTGTAGTTGATCCGTGTCCTCTGGAGGGTTGTAGTTTGCTGTCCAGTCTGCCAGGTCTCGATTCCATCTTGGTGGAGGTGGTGGTATTGGAGGGAGCTATCGCATCTGCAATTCTATTACTGTGGCAAAGTGGTCACTAACCAGGGTTAAGTGCACTCGTGATTTAGTTACATGCCTTAATGCAGTTGTGGCAAAAGTCAGATCTAGTCTGCCTCCTCTTATGTTTGTAGGGAGCCCTGTGTTTGATAGGGAGACTCCTTCAAACTCCCTTAGGGCAAAGGCTATGTGCTCTCCTAAAGGGTTTGTTGTTGATGCAGATGATAATATGGGAATATGTGCATTAAAATCTCCACATATTACTGTTTGTGTGCCTTCTGTGTGTGCAAAGAGTTTTGTCAGTTGCAGTTCTCCTGGCTTTTCTCTGTTTATTTTTCTGTAGATGTTATATATATATATATATATATATATATATATATATATATATATATATATATATATATATATATATATATATATATATATATATATCTTGGTTAAGTAATGTTACTTTAACTGCCAGCATTTCTACATTGTTACCACAGGGAAGTAGGTTGTGTAACCTTGTTGTTGGTGTTGATGTTCAAACTAGTGTAGCTAAACCTTTGTTTGTGCCTATCTGTGGGGTGGTGTAGGCATTGTAACCTTCAATTCTGAACTTTGTGCCTGTGTTTAGGAATGTTTCTTGCCACAGAATGACATATATCTTCTCTGTTTTGCTGACTGCAATTAGAGAGTACATTTTAGGCCTCACTCCAGCTGAATTCCAATTAAGGACATTCCTTTCAAAGTATAGGTTGAAGAGAACTGTCTGTGATCCCTAGGGGAGAGAGCAATTGCTTTAACTTCTGCTGGTGTAGAAGAGGTGAGAGTGGATAAGGTGCTGGTGGTTGAGCTGAGAGGGATGATGGGGATGGAGTCTGATGAAGTGGATATAGAAAGTGCGGAGGAGAGTGGTGATGGTGTGGAAGGTTGGGGTGTTGAATTGTGAGAGGTGATCTCCTGAATGGCGTTAGAGGGGGGGGGACTTGGTTTTGGAGAGAAAACTCTTGAGAAGTTCCTTTATGCTGGCTACAATGGTGCCAGCATTGATTTTTCCTGTCACAGCCTGAGTGACACGGTCAGTCAACCTTTCCCTAAGGACTGTTGTTTTATGAATATGATCCTCGGTAGAGGCTTAGGAGTTTGAGCAGTGGAGGTGGAGGTGGGGGTCTTGTGGAGGATCTATCTCTGGAAGAGCCTCTTATGAGCTCTTCCTGCATGTAGAATCTCCTCCTCGGCTGAGGTTGTGGAGCCATTCTTCCTCCTGGTCCCTCTCTCTTTTCTTTGGGGAAGACTGCCATTAGTCTAGCAACCCTTTCAGGGGATCCCCAGCCAATAACCATGTGGTTCTTTTTGCAGTTTGAGCATTTTTGGGTTGTTGGAATGCCCACTGCTTTCTTGTCTATGCACTCCTGGGTGGAAAGACAGCACAAAAGTTGAATTTGGTCTATGTGATGACCAAATTTTTGGTAATTATAGCACCTAAGAGGGTCTGGATAATACGTCTTCACCCAGAAGCTACCGGAGTACCCTAGATCCACTTTTCTTTGTTGTGGCCCCTTGGAGGTAATGAGGAAGGCCTTGGTTAGGCGCCCAGCCTTGTTCTTCATTCTCTCTGCTGCTGTTATATTGTATAAGTCTGCCAAGTGGCTTTCCATCATTTCTATGGGATAGCCTACAACCACAGCCTTCTTTTCTTTCTCCTCTTCCTTGAGCTCTCTCAGCTGTGTGGCTGGTGTGCTTCTCAGCATAATGGGAACTCCCGGATCCTTAGTTGAGATCATCTACTGTCCTTTTCGGTTGGGTTTCTCTTGAATCTTCAGGTTCCTATTCAAAAGCCACTATGGCTTTGAAGGCCTCAGATGAGATGTTTGCAACTACTATAGAATAGTATGTTTTTCCTATATTTTGTTCTTCAGCAGTTGAAGCGGTTTGTCCTTCATCGTTTGAGGAAGTACTTGTTGGAAGTCCTTGTTCGGCATTGGCTGAGGTTCTCTTTGCCTGCTTTTCTTCCTTGTTACTTGTGTCCATTCCTGGGTGTCCTGATCACTATCTTCTTGACTCCTTTTATGGTTGGGATGATCCGTTTCCATTGTTGGTTCTAGGTCGGGGCAAGATTCGATCTCTCCGGCAGCCATTGCATTTAGCTCTTCCATTGTCAGTTCATGAGCCATATTCCAATCCAAGTCCATAGAGTGAGAGGGGTGAGGATAGACAGTGTGTCTGGTTGGGTCGTCCAACCCTTTAAGCTCTAAGGTTCCAGACAAAGTTATAGCTATAGGTAGAAAAATGAATTATAGAATCTGAAAAAGGTTATTATTCACAAAGGCCCTATCTAGCCTTATGGTAACTACTTACTGTCCTCCACAAATTGCAGCTGGGGAGCTTCCTTACTGCTCTCCAAGCACTAAGGCTGCCCAGCAGTTAATTCCGGTAGGCAGGAATGTATTAGAGATGTATCAAAACATTTGACATCCTTTTGTTTTATTAAAATAAATTTTTGTGACTTCGCCCCCGGCTTATTTACGCCAGGTCAAAAATACCCTATCACCTAACTCCTATCCCTTGGTTTATGGGCGCCAAGCCTAGCGGTCCTATGCCACTTTTCAAAGACGGCGAGAGTGAGAGGTTTTTGACCCTTTGATCCTTTTTCAACGTAAGACCACAACGGCTACCAGATGTTTCAGAGAAGGGTCTGTTAGTTGTAAGAACAGTTAGGATAGTTGTAGAAAAAGCCTACCAAGTCTTATGATTTTTTCCTTATATGGAAAGGCTGAATATCAGCAGGGTTTTTTGAGGGCAGAGCTCTCTGCAGTAACAGCAGGTGGTGCTGAAGGCACCCTATAACACCGTACACAGTAGGGGCATCAACAAGGCAACCCCTACAGGTAGGAATCCTATGGACAGCGGTGGCAGCGCAGGCAGCAACAGCAGTTAATCTCTGACAAGCAGAGAGAAGTAGCAGCAGGAACAGCAGGCAGCAATCCCCTGAAAAAGCATCAGGGAGTAAGCAGCGAGTCAGCAGTAAGTCGGGGAGCAGCAGGCAGGAAGGTCCTCTCAATGTGGGAGCAGCGAGAGAACTGTTATTGATCGACTGGCGAGGTTTCTTTACATTTTATAGGTGCAGTAAACATACGAACATACATATAGAGACTTATAAAATAATGATGCTTCCATACCAGCTACCTGCGCTGTTATCAGGTGTTTCTTGGATGGGGATCAACCCTCATTAGACACCTGCCAAATATGGTCATTTCTGGTGACCAGTAAATTCTTGTTTTTACTTTCAATACAATTTCTTTATATCAATAATGATAGCCTTATCCATATAGAAATATAAGTACAATTATATATATATATATATATATATATATATATATATATATATATATATATATATATATATATATATATATATATATATATAAATATATATATATATATATATCTATATATATATATATATATATATATATACATATATATATATATATATATATATATATATATATATATATATATATATATATTTATATATATGTGTGTGTGTATAATTATGTATATGTCTATGTATATATATATATATATATATATATATATATATATATATATATATATATATATATATATATATGTGTGTGTGTGTGTGTGTGTGTGTGTGTATAATTATGTATATATCTATGTTATATATATATATATATATATATATATATATATATATATATATATATATATATATATATATATATATATATACTGTAGGTATACACATACGGGCATTCATATACAGACACATGCATAAATATATACATAGACATATACATACGTGTACACATACAGGTATACATATACAGACACTTACATAGACTTACATATACATATTTTTCATATGATTAACATGTATATAGTTATGCACATATAACCTGATAACCATAAATATACAATTACATATATATCAGTACTTATGTCTAACATAACAACATATAGTGTCAAAGTACTTATGTATACTATATGAAAAAATGGTACTTATCAGTGAATGTTAGTTTAGGTCAAAATATTGATTCCACAGTAACGCTAATTATTCACAGTACATTTAGTTCTACATTAGGTGGTTAAAGTTTTTTTTTTTTTTTTTTTTTTTTTTTTTTTTTTTTTTTTCAAATAGCTTGTAAATCTCTTTAGATATAAAGGCGTCGAGTTTATACATTCCATGTCCAATATTCAATAAATAACCATTATTGATACATAAATAATTCAAAATGGTCAAATCTTGTATGAATAACATTGTACAAACAAACACACCCTATTGTAAATTTATTGAAAAAAAATATATCATGAATAATATAAGGGAATTTTAATGGTTGAATAAATCAAAAGAACGAAGAAATTAATTAATTTGTAAACACAAGAGAAAACCTATGGATTAATATATGAATAAATAAATGAATAAATGAATGAATAAATAATTAAATAAATACATGGATATATAAATAAATAAATGAAATAAATGAACTGAATGAACACATAGAATTATGGTTTGATTCCGCACTGGGTACTATTATCAATTTCATAGAGGGGTCACCAATTCCTGTCTAGGTGAGCAAAAGGATATGTCTGACCGGAGCTACATCCTGTGCAGGTACTCCCCGATCTCTTACACAAATGGTCAAACCATAACTGTTGGCAATGTGCTGTGATGGCTCAGCATCAAAGTGGAAAGGTCCCTATCAACATATGTGGAGTAGTACATTTAGCTTGGGGAATATTCATGTATGGTATATAGGACATTTTACATGATTTATTATGCATATTAATGGGAAAGAAAACTAGATATGATTCCAAAGTATATAGAATATTCTAATGATGACATTGTATTCTATTGCATAAAGGAGAGAATTGGTTTTCGATAATAATAGATAGAGGAAATATAGGTTTAATATGATAAAAGGTAAAACAATGGATTCTTGAGTGATTTTAAAAGCATGTAAATTTGAGCACTGGAGTGTATAAACATGAAAAAAAACTTTTCAAAAAAGTATATAAAAAGAAATAAACCAGTAAGGAGTTTCTTTGGTCTAACTAAAAGCTAAAATTAAATAAAGTTCTATTTTTTCTATTGGAATTTATTTTTAGAGTATTAACTGAAATATATAATTTACTTGGCATTTCTCTGATACTTATTTCAATGCTCCCATACGATTCCCTCAGATAATATTTTAGCGTATATTCGGGGGATCAAGTTCTTTCAATATTATTTTATTTTTTTACAATTCGGACATAGAATTCTTCAAGCAAAAGGTCTATTTTCCTACTGTTTAAACTATAGGTATAATCCACTGTGGTATTCACACCCCCAGATCTACACCCACACACCCACACACATTCACACACACACACACATACACACACACGCACAAACACACACACACGCACAAACACACACAGACACACACACGCACAAACACACACACACACACACACACACATATATATATATATATATATATATATATATATATATATATATATATATATATATATATATATATATATATGTAATATATATATATATATATATATATATATATATATATATATATATATATATATATATATGCATATATATATATATATATATATATATATATATGCATATATATATATATATATATATATATATATATATATATATATATATATATATATATATATAAATATATATATATATATATATATATATATATATAAATATATATATATATATATATATATATATATATATATATATATATATATATATATATATATATATATATATACATATATATATATTTATATATATATATATATATATATATATATATATATATATATATATATATATATATATATGTCTATATATATACATACATTTGTATGTATATATATATATATATATATATATATATATATATATATATATATATATATATATATATATATATATATATATATATATATATATATATACAGGTTTATATAAAGACAGTTCACGAACAGTCACTGTCCTTGC
>NW_027168984.1:5000-7500 GCF_036898095.1 Palaemon carinicauda | reverse complement strand
CTGGAGAGATAATGAGAATCTAGGGACTAATATTGACGGTCTAAGACGAGCTCCGGAGGGGAAGGCCATTCATTTTGAAAATAATGAAAATGTTTGATGAATAAATGATTAAAGAATGAAAGAAAGGACCAAAAATGGTAAAGAATGAAATAGGGAAACAAAAATGGCGGGAGGGGGGGGGGGAGGCCCACCCGGGCTGGCGGGAGCGAGGGAGAGGCCCGCCCGGGCTGGCGGGAGCTAGGGGAAGGCCTGCCCGGGCCAAGGCCAATGGCCCGGGCTGACAGGAAGCGGGCAACCCCGCCGAGCCAACAATATAGAGTTCCTGTATCTAGGTTATTTAGAAAAAAAACATTCTTTGTCTCCATGCTTCAAAATCCGAAATAGCCTTCAAAAAGTCTTCAAATAGTCTTCAAAACTCTTCTCAGATGTTGATGCTTATGGAGGTGTAGACCCAATGATAGTATGGGTTGATAAAGGTAAATCATAAGCATCTAAAACACCCGACAGGAAATCCAATAAGTCATCAACCGGCACTTTGGTAAACTATGAAGTTACATCAAAACTTACTAATCTATGTCTAGACGTAAGGTTAACTTTTTGTAATTTTTCGCATAGATTAGTAAGTTTTGATGTAACTTCATTGTTTACCAAAGTGCCGGTTGATGACTTTTTGGATTTCCTGTCGGGTATTTTAGATGCTTATGATTTACCTTTATCAACCCATACTATTATTGAGCTCATTTGTTTGTGCATTAAAAAGTGTGAATTTAGTTTTAATGGAGATTTCTATGAACAGGTTTTTGGTATGGCTATGGGTAATCCTTTGTCCCCACTTTTATCCAACATATATATGGAATTTTTTGAATCTAGATTAATCCCTTCAGTGTGGTCTTCACAAATTGTGTGGTATCGATATGTTGATGATGTTCTAGGTATTTTAGAAGAAAATTTTAATCTTGAGGGCTTTGTTTCAATCATTAATTCATTAGTATCATCAATAAAATTCACTATAGAAAATGAAGAAAATAACCGTATCCCATTTTTAGACATTTTGATAGTTAGAGAAACAGATAAATTTAAGTTTTCCATATATAGAAAGCCTACAAATAATTTTTCATATGTACATTTTTACTCCGGTCACTCTAAAAAATATTAAGCATTCAGTTTTTTCCTCCATGTACCTTAGGGCATTGAGAATTTGTAGCCCAGATTACATTGAGGAGGAGTTCACTAAAATAGAAAAAATTGCAGAAGATCTTTGTTATTCTAAATATTTCTTATACAAATGTATGAATAAGGCTAAGAAAACATTTTATAGTGTCCAATTAGAGAGAAAGGAAACAATTAATGATATGCTTTGTTTGCCATTTCATGTTTGTTTTTTAGATGTTATACCCCTTTTGAAAAAACTAGACATTGCTGTAGTGTTTAAATATAATTGTACATTAAAAAACATGTTAATTAAGAATAGTTCTGGAAATTATAATAATGTAATATATAGCATTCCTTGTTCAGAGTGTAACCTATTTTATGTTGGCCAAACATCAAAAAGTATACTAGTCAGATTAAAACAACATCAGGTGGCCGTCTGCAGGGGTTCTCTTAATAATACCTTGGCCTCCCACTGGTTAGGGTCAAGTCACAGAATTGGTTGGTCAAAGACGGAAAAAGTAATCCATGTAAAATGAATTTTTCCAAAGGAATATTGTTGAATCATTTTTAATCTCCTGTACTCAAGGTAGAAATTTGAATCTAAGCCCAGGTCTGTTTTCCGTTAATCCAGTATTATCCTTTTATCTAAATTCTGACTTCTCCAGAATTATTAAGAAACTGACAGCTGTTGGATCCCCTTCTCCAGTATAAATACGATGTCTTTGTATATGTATTCTCATTGCTGAGTTTGATAATGTCCTGAGTGGATGAAAGTACTAACTCCAATCAAGTCTTTTTCATTTTTCCTTCGTGGCTATAATACATTTTATATTCATCACGTGTCAGCTTTCGTGATTTCTACACACACACACACACAGACACACACACACACGCACGCACACACACACACACACATATATATATATATATATATATATATATATACATATATATATATATATATATATATAATATATATATATATATATATATATATATATATATATATATATATATATATATATATATAGCATCTGAAGGTGGAGTGGAAATAAAGTATATCTGAAGCAACATCTCTTAATAAACGAGTAAAGAGGATATCTGAGTGAGGAAGAGAAGATTGCCGCCTAATTTGAGGGAAAACAAATCCGTATGGAAACTTTCCATACCTGCAACCTAATTCGGAATTACACCTCAATGATTCAAGGCCTCGAATGTCGAAAGTAAAAAATGATCTTATATTTTCAATAATTCTGCTTTTCGTTTGCTTTTTGCACCTCTCCATCCAACGTAGCTACAGATTCTGAAAACAATACTTCTAATTAAACTCTACCTGAAACCAGAAAGA
>NW_027168983.1:45000-49572 GCF_036898095.1 Palaemon carinicauda | reverse complement strand
TTGTAGTTTATTACCTTATTGCCTTTCCTTACTGGGCTATTTTTTTCCTGTTGGAGCCCTTGGGCTTATAGCATCCTGCTTTTCTAACTAGGGTTGTAGCTTAGCTAAAAATAATAATAATGATAATAATAATAATAATAATAAGTCCTTTTATAATTTATAAATTAATTATGTTGTAATGTTGTTAATGATTTTAAAGTATTTTATTTTAATTTTCATTACTTATACCGTTTATTTATTTCCTTATTTCCTTTCCTCACTGGGCTATTTTACCCTGTTGGATCCCTTGGGCTTATAGCATCCTGCTTTTCCAACTAGGGTTGTAGCTTAGCTAATAATAATAATAATAATAATAATAATAATAATAATAAGTCCTTTTATAGTTCATAAATTAATTATGTTGTAATATTGTTAATGTTTTTAAAGTTTTTTATTTTGATTTTCATTACTTATATCGTTATTTATTTCCTTATTTCCTTTTCTCACTGGGCTATTTTTCCCTATTGGATCCCTTGGGCTTATAGCATCCTGCTTTTCCAACTAGGGCTGTAGCTTAGCTAATAATAATAATAATAATAATAATAATAATAATAATAATAATAATAATGATAATAATAATAGTAAGTGTTCTTCGCCTTGGAGAAGCTTCGGTTTCCGAGTTCTGTGTTTATGCTTAAGAAGACATTTTACTTCTTTCTCTGTTCTGCAGAACTTCTTAAATTTGCCACAGCTATGCTGTTCGTGATACTGCGTTGCAAATTCTCTCTCTCTCTCTCTCTCTCTCTCTCTCTCTCTCTCTCTTAATAAGACTAGAAGCACTGATATCTCCTTGTCTTTCAATTTAATATAATCTCTCTCTCTCTCTCTCTCTCTCTCTCTCTCTCTCTGTGCGGCAATGCCCTTAAATGTCAGGATGCCAGAAAACCTCAAATCTCTCTCTCTCTCTCTCTCTCTCTCTCTCTGTCGAGATAAATAAATAGATAGATACTGGGCATAGTAGGCCTAGATAGTGTTTGAGGAAAGGACTGTGGTGGCCGATGTGGTAACGTCCCTGACTGGTGATCGCCAGACTGGAGTTCGAGTCCCGCTCAAACTCGTTAGTTTCTTTGATCGCTGCAACCTCACTATCCTTGTGAGCTGATGATGGGATGGTTGGGGGAGCCTATAGGTCTATCTGCTGAGTCATCAGTAGCCATTGCCTGGCCCTCCTTTGTCCTAGCTTGGGTGGAGAGGGGGCTTGGGCGCTGATCATTGTATATATGGTCAGTCTCTAGGGCATTGTCCTGCTCGATAGGGCAATATCACTGTCCTTTGTCCCTGCCATTCATGAGCGGCCTTTAAACCTTCAGGAAGCGTTATAAACGCTGACATATAGCGACTATAGTCAATTCTTTTTAGCGAGGCAGATTTGCCCCGACTCGCAGGGGTGCCCCTTTAGCTTGGAAACGTTTCCTGATCGCTGATTGGTTGGACAAGATAATTCTAACCTGCCAGGTAGCAGGAAACATTTTCCGAGCTAAAAGGGCACCGCTGCGAGTCGAGGCAAATGCGCCTCATTAAAAAAATTGAGTATAGTATCTTTTTTTTTTTTTTTTTTTTTTTTTTGGCAATTATTTTAGTGCGTAATATATTTGAGATATACATTGTCTGTGTTTATAGCAACGCGCAGACTATATCCCTTGCTTAGTTTGGCACCAGTCCAAGACGGTATTAATTTACTTCAAAGCATGTGACACCCATGAGTGTCTAATTCGATAGAGCTTTTACATAATGCGTTTTCATCCCTTAGTGTATTTAATATGCACACATGCACACACGGACACACACACACACGTGTATATATATAGTATATATATATATGTGTGTGTGTTGTATATATATATATATATATACTTATATATATATATATATATATATACTGTATATGTACAGTATATGTACAGTATATGTAATATATGTATATACATATATATATATATATATATATATACATATATATATATATATATATATATAAAATATATATGTGTGTGTATGTATGTGCGTATTCATATGCCTAATCTCATACTATCACTACTACGTGGTCTTCCATGTTGCACTGAAGATCTACGAAATGGTATCTTATAAGCCCTGAAATGTAACCATACCCGCGAGTCCTACGAGGAAGGGGGGAACATCCGATCATGTACGCTACCAAGCATAAAATTTAAGAAAAACAATAGTTGGCAACTCGTGTTTTACCCTGAGAGTCTAACTCGTGAATTTCATGCTTAAATCTCTGACCGCGTCTCCTGCCTTCATTTGCTTTTAGTATATGATTTCCAAATATTGCATAATGTAGTCAACAAAGTTCCCTGTTGAATATAATGTTGAATTTGTTAAACTTAATTTTACCACAAGTTTTTGTTAAAGTTTTTATAGTTTATTTAAGAAATATTTATTTCTGGGAAGAAGAAGAATTTAAGAAATATTTATTTCAATGTTGTTACTGTTCGTAAGGTTTCATTTTTCCTCGTTTCTTTGCCTCACTGGGCTATTTTCCCTGTTAGAGCCTCTGGGCTTATAGCATTCTGCTTTTCCAACTGGGGTTGTAGTCTAGCAAATAATAATAATAATATTGATAATAATAATAATAATGATAATAATAGACACGTCGTTTATTGCTTAAATAATGAAAATTTAACAGAATCATCAGATTGTGTATCATGTTTATACTTATTTAATTATTAATTTCTTCCACCAACGAAGTTGGAAGGAGGTTATGTTTTCGCCCGTTTGTGTGTGTTTGTTTGTGAACAGCTTCCTGACCACAATTTTAAAGAGTAATGAAACTTGCAAGGATTAACTGTTATGCAGAAAGATGGAAATAACTAAATATTTGAAGGTCAAGGTCAAAGGTCAAGGTCACGGTCAAGCAAAATGTCCAATTCACGTAATCATTCGTAAGTTTGGACATCGTTGACACAGACTCTTCAAACTTGGTTCATATTTGAGTGTATGAAAATCCACGCCAATTAATACATGTTAAGGTCAAAGGTCAAGGTCGACCAAAAGGTCGAGAAATATGCTGCTGCGGCGGAGGTCTATGCTGTCCTGTCTTGGGTATTGTGTAGTGTATAGGGTTTTGTCCCTTTTCTAGAGTATTGTGTAGTCTATAGGGCATTTTCTTGCCACTAGGCTATTTTCCTCTTTTGGGTATTGTCCTGTCAGTAAGGTATTATATTGTCCCTTGCCTCTGTCATTCATGAGCGACCTTCAAACTGTATTGAATCACGAAGAAAGACCTTAACATGCTAGTTAATACGTGGGAGAATCACATTCCCTTCAAGTTTAAGGAGGAAAGGTGTTGAAACCTCTATAATAGATACAATCTGAACTCTTAAAATTGTAAGTAACTTCGACTACCTTAGCAAGTAAGATAAACAAAACAAAATCGTAAGGACGCTTGTCCGGTTTCGAACCCCTCATCCTCCCAAACATACTTCAGCACGGCCGCCAATTCGGTTAAATGAATAAATCCGGTACGTTCGGATCCGGATATGCCCGTGAGAGCTCGTTGGGGGATACCACGAGTGTCAGTGTGGTGTATCTCTTTGCTTTGGCGGTTCATGACGGTGACTTGGTGAAATAGACATTTTTAAGTTTCTATTTCTGTGAGGTGATGATTGTAAACTTTCTTGGTAATATGGTTGGAGCTTTTATATAGTAAGTTGGTCAGGGCACAAGCCACCCGTTGAGATACTGCCAGGCTGACATGAGTCTTTTTATTGTTTATATATGACATATCTGTTTTTGACATTGTTAATAGTTTATATAGGACATATCTGTTTTGACGCTGTTACTGTTTTTAGAATGGTATATTGTTAATTTATTCTCATCATTTATTTATTTCCTTATTTCCTTTCCTCACTGGGCTATTTTTCCCTGTTGGAGCGAGCCCTTGGGCTTATAGCATCTTGATTTTCCAACTAGGGTTGTAGCTTGGCTAGTAATAATAATAATAATAATAGAGAGTTATGGGGTCGTTTGACTGGCCAGGCAGTACTACATTGAATCCTTCTCTCTGGTTACGGTTCATTTTCCCTTTGCCTACACACACACAGCGAATACTCTGGCCTAATCTTTACTTATTCTCATTTGTCCTCTTACACCTGACAACACTGAGATTACCAAACAATTCTTCTTCACCCAAGGGGTTACTGCACTGTAATTGTTCAGTGGCTGCTTTCCTCTTGGTAAGGGTAGAAGAGACTCTTTAGCTATGGTAAGCAGCTCTTCTAGGAGAAGAACATTCCAAAATCAAACCATTGTTCTCTAGTCTTGGATAGTGCCATAGCCTCTGTACCACGATCTTCCACTGTCTTGGGTTAGAGTTCTCTTGCTTTCTTTTTTCTCTTCCTCTAGTTTTGTTAAAGTTTTTACAGTTTATATAGGAGATATTTATTTTAATGTTGTTACTCCTCGTAAACATTTTATTTTTCCTTGTTTCCTTTCCTCACCGGGTTATTTTCCCTGTTGGAGCCCCTGGGCTTACAGCATCCTGCTTTCCAACTAAGGTTGTAGCTTAAAGAG
>NW_027168983.1:10000-32500 GCF_036898095.1 Palaemon carinicauda | reverse complement strand
GAGAGAGAGAGAGAGAGAGAGAGAGAGAGAGAGATAGGAGGTGATGCCCATTGCTTAGAAATAAGACTACTTATAAGCTATTAAATCATCTGATTTTATAAAAGAAAGGAAAATACTATTTGAGTGTACATCTCCATAAGCAAGAAGGTTCAGTAAAGGTATTTTGATTTCATGGGACCAAAACACTGAACTAGTTAGCTTAGCTTCAGGAATGATGAAGGTATTGTCTTTCATTACTCTACTTACTGTCAAACAGTCAAACACATCAGACAAAAGGGTTGCCTTTTCCCTTTGACATTGAGTGATAAAGCCATCTGGTTTAAGTAAAGGAGGAACTGTTAAGTCTACACCAAAGAGTCCCTTTGACATTGAGTGATAAAGCCATCTGGTTTAAGTAAAGGAGGAACTGTTAAGTCTACACCAAAGAGTGCAGCTTTAAGGGTAGCAACCATTTATGTTCCTAGGTTATACCAGAAAGACAATATCTGTTGGTGATCTTTCCTCTCTAAGGAATTTTTAAACAATTCTTTGGAATTTTAAATGATTTAATACCCCCATTCTTGACATCTGAAAGGCTTTTGATAGCATGGCTTTATTTAAAAGTTCCTGCTAATGGTTTCACTCTTTCCTTTTGTGCTCTTACTTCCAGTCTTTTGCCTAATCACTTTTATCTGTTTTTGACAGTACAACATCCACTTCTAAGTGGTATCCCTAAGGGTAAGTTTCTCCCACCTATCCATTTCCTTCTCTTCATCAGGTACCTCTTGTCTACCTCGTCTCATATCCTCTATAGTCAAGTCCCCACTCTTCTTCCTGTTTTGTTTCTTTTTATTTACTTTAAATCTGGGCTGGAAAATGGGTTAAGGTTATAAGTTCTTTTGGCTTTATCACTAACTTAAAAGATAGATAGAGAGAGAGAGAGAGATGTAATATCCAAAAAGGTTACACATGTTGATTAGAAAGAGAAAGGACTTGGAGCCATTCTGTTATCTCTCCATTGACTGACTAAATCCATAGAGGATTCATTGGCTAGGTTCATCAAAGGATATCCAGTTCCTTGTGATGTGCAGTATCTATGTAACTAAAGCAAGTGACCCCTGCTGGTCCATGCTAATTCCTGTAAGATGGAAATAAATATTCTAGATAATTTTTACTGTTATTTACCTTTCTTGGCATAATTTGTTTTTTCCTTCCAGGTATCGAAGACGTATTTAGCATCCTAGCAGAAGATATGGTGAAGATTGCCGAAAGCGATGAGAACTCAAGCCTCAGATTGTACTCTGCCAATGTGAGTTCGATTGGAAAAGATTTGGTAAATTCCAGTTCATTTTTATTTATTAAAGGAAATTTGAAATAATTTTTGTTAGATTCTGCAATTTTTCTCAAATCTCATAGGATATTTTCACCTATTTTAATCTGTTCATATTCATTGTGAGGTTTTTCTTTTATTAAGAGTAAATTAAATGTTATTATGTTGCATAGTTTTCTTTTCTAAGGAGCAGTAAAGGTCATACAGTAAACCCTTTGTGGACTAACAAGAGCTACAGTACTGTATTATTATTATTATTATTATTATTATTATTAATAATTCTAATAGCCAGGCCTTCTCCATCATGAGGCTCAATACTACACAGTATTCTAGAAGTTTTATTCCAGCTGTCACCAAGTTGTGGAATGATCTTCCTAATCGGGTAGTTGAATCGGTAGAACTTTAAAAGTTCAAAATTGCAGCAAATGTTTTTATGTTGACCAGGCTGACAAGAGTCTTTTTACAGTTTATATGTGACATATCTGTTTTTGACGTTGTTACTGTTTTTAGAATGATTTATTGTTAATTTGTTCTCATCATTCATTTATTTCCTTATTTGCTTTCCTCACTGGGCTATTATTTCCTATTGGAGCCCTTGGGCTTAAAGTACCTTGCTTTTCGAACTAGGGTTGTAGCTTGGCCAGTAATAATAGTAATAATAATGATGATAATAATAATAATAATAGTTTATATAGGACATATCTATTTTGACGTTGTTACTGTTTTTAGAATGATTTATTGTTAATTTGTTCTCATCGTTCATTTATTTCCTTATTTCCTTTTCTCACTGGGCTATTATTTCCTATTGGAGCCCTTGGGCTTATAACATTTTTCTTTTCCAACTAGGGTTGTAGCTTGGCTAGTAATAATAATAATAATAATAATAATAATAATAATAATAATAATAATAATAATAGTTTATATAGGACATATCTGTTTTGACGTTGTTACTGTTTTTAGAATGATTTGTTGTTAATTTGTTCTCGTCTTTTATTTATTTCCTTATTTCCTTCCCTCACTGGGCTATTTTTCCCTATTGGAGCCCTTGGGCTTATAGCATCTTGCTTTTCCAACTAGGGTTGTAGTTTGGCTAGTAATAATAATAATAATAATAATAATGATAATAATAATAATACAGTAATAGTTTATATTGGACATATCTGTTTTGACGTTGTTACTGTTTTTAGAATGATTTATTGTTAATTTGTTCTCATCATTCATTTATTTCCTTATTTCCTTTCCTCACTTGGCTATTATTTCTTATTGGAGCCCTTGGGCTTATAACATCTTGCTTTTCCAACTAGGGTTGTAACTTGGCTAGTAATAATAATAATAATAATAGTTTATATAGGACATATCTGTTTTGACTTTGTTACTATTTTTAGAATGATTTATTGTTAATTTGGTCTCATCATTCATTGATTTCATTATTTGCTTTCCTCACTGGGCAATTATTTCCTATTGGAGCCCTTGGGCTTATAGCATCTTGCTTTTCCAACTAGGGTTGTAGCTTAGCAAGTAATAATAATAATAATAGTTTATATAGGACATATAGGGCTATTTTTCCCTATTGGAGCCTTGGGCTTATAGCATCTTGCTTTTCCAACTAGGGTTGTAGCTTGGCTAGTAATAATAATAATAACCAGCTATTGGTAGTTATTAAAGGGCATTTTCTCTACAGGCCCAACCCGTAAATTCTTGGCACAAGTTACATGACCTTTGTAATTTCAATATCAATTTATTCAAACCAATCAGACTATCCTCAAAACCTATTCATCAGTGATCTAGATATTTAAGTAATTACAGTATTTTCTTTCCCATTTATCCATATATTAAGGGATTGGCTGCCTGATGCATCATTTAGTAGCATGACATGGCTTATAATTTGCCAGGGGGTTTTTACAATCGTATATCCTCGGAGTCATCAACCACAATTATTGATGGTGGGCCTAACCTTTGACTAAATAGTCCAACTAAAAGGCAGTAGTTTCTGGAATAATTGACAGTGGGGCTAACCTTTTATTATTATTATTGTTATTATTATTATTATTACTCGCTAAGCTACATCCCTAGTTGGAAAAGCAAGATGCTATAAGCCCAGGGGTCCCAACAGGGAAAATAGCCCAGTGAGGAAAGGAAACACGGGAAAATAAGATATTTTAAGGACAGTAACAACATTAAAATAAATATTTCCTATATAAACTATAAAAGCTTTAACAAAAGAAGAAGAGAAATTAGATAGAATAGTGTGCCCGAGTGTACCCTCAAGCAAGAGAAATCTAAGCCCAGACAGTGGAAGACCATGGTACAGAGACTATGGCACTACCCAAGACTAGAGAACAATGTTTTGATTTTGGAGTGTCCTTCTCCTAGAGGAGCTGCTTACCATAGCTAAAGTCTCTTCTACCCTTACAAGACTGCAAGGGAGCCCTTATCCCTTTAGTCGCTTTTTACTAGGCACCTATCCGTTTATTCTAGTCACTTTCTACGACACGCAAAACGTACAGCGGTGGTATATTTACACCCCTACCACAGGGCAAGATTTTTGTAATTACCACACCAACAGACAAACAAGAGACAACCATAAAGAAAATACATTCCTACGATTCTTCACCCAAGGGGTTAACTATTGCACTGTAATTGTTCAGTGGCCACTTTCCTTTTTGTAAGAGTAGAAGAGACTTTAGCTATGGTAAGCAGCTCTTCTAGGACACTCCAAAATCAAAGTATTATTCTCTAGTCTTGGGTAGTGCCATAGCCTCTGTACCATGGTCTTCCAATGTCTTGGGTTAGAGTTCTCTTGCTTGAGGGTACACTCAGGCACAATATTCTATCTTATTTTTCTTCTCTGGTTTTGTTAAAGTTTTTATAGTTTATATTTTAATGTGACTGTTCTTGAAATATTTTATATTTCCTCATTTCCTTTCCTCACCGGGCTATTTTCCCTGTTGGACCCCTTGGGCTTATAGCATCCTGCTTTTCCAACTAGGGTTGTAGCTTAACAAGTAATAATAATAATGATAATAATAATTCAGATCCAACTTCTCTTCCAGGGTAAAAGCCAGTGGGACACGAGTAAAGTGAGTCTGAACGACTCGCAGACGCCCCAAGAGAAGTCCTCATCTTCCTGCTGCTCTTGAAGGCAGCAGCTCGTTTCTTCTGTCGCTTCCACGCATCTCAGGATGCTGCTGCATGCCGCGGCTGCTCTCCGTGCCTATTTAGCAGCTGTTGCACACAGCAGACCAAAGATTTACAAAGTGCCTTAATGAATATAAAGCAGATTCATTTCCACAGTATGCCATGAGGATGAGAATAACTTTTATATGCATTTTCCACGTAATTAAGGACTCTATGATCAAAGGTGCTGAGTGTTTGGTGAACTCATAAATGGATACAGTTTTGCTTATAGTTTTAAAACATATTTACAGCTTCAGTCTGTCAAATTTTGTTAATATTATAGAATATGCAGAAGAACCACAGGGAAAATGAAAATACGAAATATACGATTAAGTTTGAATAGAGAGTAGAGGTCCCCTTTTTGTTTTGTTTCATTTGTTGATGTCGGCTACCCCCCAAAATTGGGGGAAGTGCCTTGGTATATGTATGTATGTACGATTAAGTCCTCACTAGTTTCGTGATACTTCAGTCCTCTGAAGAAGTATCACGAAACTAGTCAGGACTTAATCGTATATTTCGTATTTTCATAACCACAGGGAAAATGAAAATACGAAATATACGATTAAGTCCTCGCTAGTTTCGTGATACTTCTTCAATCCTCTGAAGAAGTATCACGAAACTAGTCAGGACTTAATCGTATATTTCGCATTTTCATTTTCCCTGTGGTTCTTCTGCATCTGAGCATCACGTTTTCTTGTGATTTTTACGCATTATAGAATATGTTTTTTTTATGTTTTGTAAAATGTCTAATGGTATTCATTCATGTGGACCAATCTTTATCTAGTCTTTTTTTTGCCATGCTTATACAGTTTATGAAGGTTTTTTTCCATGCAGTTCAGTCAGCTAAAATTAATCAAAATCTAAAATATATTTATAATAGAAAATTATAGTTTAAGATTATGTTTATCATCAGCCTTCAAATACTAAGGTCACAACTTATTTCAGATGCTTTTCATTTGTTTCTTTGGTGTCAACCAAAATGAAATAGAATTTTAGAGAATAAAATATTTTCATTTGTAAAATGTAAAATCAAAAAAATCTCTTTCACATTTGATTAGCATTTAGCATTACAATCTTATTTGTATTTTTGTGTACATACTTTAACTTTAATCATTATGGTTTTTAAGTAAAGTATATGTGAAACTAAAAGGAATTTTTTTCTTATGCTGATCATTTTTTTAAACAGTAAGATACTTGAGGCTACATTATAGTTTTGTAAATCATTTAAATGTTGATTTATCATTCTAAACATCCATGTATAGATATTGTCGTTATCTTAAGACTATGCACAACCAAAATATCTATGTTACAGAGGCATATTGTATAGAGATAAGTTACTGTACTCTGGATACTACTGTATTTATTATGTAATTACTGTGTATCTTATATATTTAATCAAATATTTAACTATACTTTTTCATAATACAGAGATCTATAGCAACTTTGAAATTTCCTACTGTGACAGTTTTGTATGACTGGAAATACTTTGGAATTCCCTACTGTGACAGTTTTGTATGACTGGAAATCCTTTGGAATTCCCTACTGTGACGGTTTTGTATGACTGGAAATACTTTGGAATTCCCTACTGTGACAGTTCTGTATGACTGGAAATACTCTGGAATTCCCTACTGTGACAGTTTTGTATGACTGGAAATACTTTGGAATTCCCTACTGTGACGGTTTTGTATGACTGGAAATACTTTGGAATTCCCTACTGTGACAGTTCTGTATGACTGGAAATACTCTGGAATTCCCTACTGTGACAGTTTTGTATGACTGGAAATACTTTGGAATTCCCTACTGTGACGGTTTTGTATGACTGGAAATACTTTGGAATTCCCTACTGTGACGGTTTTGTATGACTGGAAATACTTTGGAATTCCCTACTGTGACGGTTTTGTATGACTGGAAATACTTTGGAGTTCCCTATTGTGACAGTTTTGTATGACTGGAAATACTTTGGAATTCCCTATTGTGACGGTTTTGTATGACTGGAAATACTTTGGAATTCCCTACTGTGACAGATCTGTATGACTGGAAATACTTTGGAGTTCCCTATTGTGACAGTTTTGTATGACTGGAAATACTTTGGAATTCCCTACTGTGACAGTTTTGTATGACTGGAAATACTTTGGAATTCCCTACTGTGGCAGTTTTGTATGACTGGAAATACTTTGGAATTCCCTACTGTGGCAGTTTTGTATGACTGGAAATACTTTGGAATTCCCTACTGTGGCAGTTTTGTATGACTGGAAATACTTTGGAATTCCCTACTGTGGCAGTTTTGTATGACTGGAAATCCTTTGGAGTTCCCTACTGTGACAGTTTTGTATGACTGGAAATGTCCCAGGTTGGCATTCTACTGGATGGCAGTTTGTGATTGATCGATTGATTGATAGATTGATTGATAGATTGATTTGAGGTTTTCTGGCATCCTATCTAAGGTCATTTATGATTCACTTGAGCTCAGTCGCTTCTTGCATCATCCTCAGCCTCGCCATCCTTGCGAGCTAAAGATAGAGGCTTTGTGGGAGCCTGTATGTCTATCTGCTGAGTTGCCAGCAGTCATTGCCTGGCCTTCCCTGGTCCAAGCTTAATGGAGAGGTAGCTTTGATACTGATTATATGGATATATAGTCATTCTCTAAGGCACTGAAAGAGGGCATTTGATCGTGTAATTCTGTATCATACATGTATCATAAGAATTGGCATTATGTTATCTATGTACATACATACAGTACATATACATATACCAAGGCACTTCCCCCAATTTTGGGCGGTAGCCGACAACAATGAAACAAAAACAAAAAAAGGGGACCTCTACTCTCTACGTTATCTATGTACTGGGAAGAATGAAATTCATTTATGAAAAATTAATTTATTAAAAACATACAAATATATCTCACAACAACAATTAAGTAAACAATACTGTATCACACCTGTTGCACCTCATTCACACAGGTAAGCAAAATGCTTCGTGCAAATGACCGGAAAACCTGAGGGATTTGTTTTGAGCATGAAAAGACTAGTGATAAGGGAAGACACAAGGAAAACCCAATTGAGGCTCTATGGGTGATCTTTACACCATCTTCCACGGGAAAATTCTGGACGTGTTTTGGAGAGAAACTTAGAAAGCTTAAAATTAAAAGTCTTAACACTTCAACTGTTATGAATCCTTTTTGAAGTAAATTGAAAGACTTCATGGGAGTTTTTTAATGTCTTGACACAAAATCACAGTCTAGCCATAGTTGATTTACATCACTTTAACTAGATATGTCTGACTTCATGGGAGTTTTTAATGTCTTGACAGAAAATCACAGTCTAGCCAGAGTTGATTTACATCACACTGACTAGATATGTCTGACTTCATGGGAGTTTTTAATGTTTTGACACAAAGTCACAGTCTAGCCAAAGTTGATTTACATCACTTTGACTGGATATGTCTGACTTCATGGGAGTTTTTAATGTCTTGACACAAAGTCACAGTCTAGCCAGAGTTGATTTACATCACTCTGACTAGATATGTCTGACTTCATGGGAGTTTTTAATGTCTTGACACAAAATCACAGTCTAGCCAGAGTTGATTTAAATCACTTTGACTAGATATGTCTGACTTCATGGGAGTTTTTAATGTCTTGACACAAAATCACAGTCTAGCCAGAGTTGATTTAAATCACTTTGTCTAGATATGTCTGACTTCATGGGAGTTTTTAATGTCTTGACACAAAATCACAGTCTAGCCAGAGTTGATTTACATCAGTGACTAGATATGTCTGACTTCATGGGAGTTTTTAATGTCTCGACACAAAATCACAGTCTAGCCAGAGTTGATTTACATCACTGACTGGATGTCTGACTTCATGAGAGTTTTTAATGTCTTGACACAAAGTCAGTCTAGCCAGAGTTGATTTACAAAAGTGACTAGATATGTCTTAAGACATGGGAGCTTTTAATGTCTTGATACAAAATCACAGTCTAGCCAGAGTTGATTTACAGCACTGACTAGATATGTCTTAAGACATGGCATAGATAAAGAGGCACTTCTGAGGAAAACCATTTGGTAACAGGGTTTTGGATCCACTAGAACAGTGTGGAGGTTTTGAGTTATTTCATTCCCATTGATATTTTCATCTCTGAGATTTGGTATCACAATATAGGCTTGGGATTTATGACTATCCTGCTAAACGCTTTTATCTTCACCGAAAGCTAAGTGAGGAGCTCAAAAACTCGTGATCTTCAACCTCTTCGCCTCGTAGAAGATTCTGAGGAGGAACTCTCCCGTCATCTCTGGCTCGAAGGTCGAGGCGACGATGACGTAGGCCCCGGGAGGGAGGCGGAACCGTTCGGTGACTTCTCGGGTGTTCAGGAAGAATTTGACCTTGGCGATGCTCATGTTATACATGAAAAATTCCTTGTCGAGGTGTTCACCAAGTTGCTTATCATCAGGTTTCTGTAGAAAAGAAGATTTTTTGTTTGAGGCAGAGGCTTTGGCGTAAAAATTTTTTGGTAACATGAAAAATTCCTTGTCGAGGTGTTCACCAAGCTGTTCATCATCAGGTTTCTGTAGAGAAGATTTTTAGTTAGAGGCATTGCGGTAAAATTTTTCTGTAACATTAAAAATTCCTTGTCGAGGTGTTCACCAAGTTGCTTATCAGGTTTCTGTAGAGAAGATTTTTAGTTAAAGGCATTGGCATAAAATTTTTCTGTAACCTACTCTTTTATTGTATGAAATTAAAAAAATGTTGGAATTGTTAGTACAATCAATTTGTATATAAAGAATTTAAATATATTTTTTATGATAAAGCTTGAGGCTTAAAAAAGTAATGTGATTGTGTTAGATCTATTTATCATTCAAAGTACTGTATGTACTTATTGTTACTGTAAGAACTGAATTATGTAAACTATAGTCCATTTCTTTTAGCGAGGCAGATTTGCATCAACGGCGCCCTTTTAGCTCAGAAAAGTTTCCTGATCGCTGATTGGTTAAAATTATCATATCCAACCAATCAGCGATCAGGAAACTTTTCCGAGCTAAAAGGGCACCGCTGCCAGTCGGTGCAAATATGCCTCACTAAAATAAATTGACTATAGACTCTCAAGTTTGTGAAATGTATAGTTTACCAACATCTTTATGATTTGATTAACTAAGTGACTTCATGGTTTAGACGGGGATCGTATAATTAAACACTAAGAATTAGCCTAATCTTCTAATAATAAACAAAATTTATTAACATTCAAGTACAGTAATCAAGAATAATTTTGAGAATTCTTCATATTAAACACTAGCAATTAGAATACGTACTAAATAGGGTTAAGTACATACTGTATGTAAATTGGTTTTTGTGTTGGTAGATCATGTTTTACAGTACGGTCTGGTATTAGGATGATTGTCAAACTTTAGATGAACATTGCACTCAATTATGAAGTACAATTAAAATTCTACAATGATATGTACATATCAAGAGGAATAATTGTTTTTTGACTAACTGAAGGTCATTATAGAATAGATTCTTTTAGCCCAATCAAGATTTACTCTCTCATAACCATAATCTAATCCGCCTTGATTTAAAAAAAAATGTAGAAATCAGCTGGTATAATGTTTATAGAAGACCTGAAAAACTCTTCCACATTATTATTATTATTATTATTATTACTATCCAAGCTACAACCCTAGTTGGAAAAGCAAGATGCTATAAGCCCAGGGGCTCCAACAGGGAAAAATAGCCCAGTGAGGAAAGGAAATAAATAAATGAAGAGAACAAATTAACAATAAATCATTCTAAAACAAGTAACAACGTCAAAACAGACATGTCATATATAAACTATTAACAACATCAAAAACAAATATGTTATAAATAAACTATAAAAAGACTCATGTCCGCCTGGTCAACAAAAAAGCATTTGCTCCAACTTTGAACTTTTGAAGTTCTACTGATTCAACCACCCGATTAGGAAGATCATTCCACAACTTGGTAACAGCTGGAATAAAACTTCTAGAATACTGCGTAGTATTGAGTCTCGTGATGAAGAAGGCCTGGCTATTAGAATTAACTGCTTGCCTAGTATTACGAACAGGATAGAATTGTCCAGGGAGATCTGAATGTAAAGGATGGTCAGAGTTATGAAAAATCTTATGCAACATGCATAATGAACTAATTGAACGACGGTGCCAGAGATTAATATCTAGATCAGGAATAAGAAATTTAATCGACCGTAAGTTTCTGTCCAACAAATTAAGATGAGAATCAGCAGCTGAAGACCAGACAGGAGAACAATACTCAAAACAAGGTAGAATGAAAGAATTAAAACACTTCTTCAGAATAGATTGATCACCGAAAATCTTGAAAGACTTTCTCAATAAGCCAATTTTTTGTGCAATTGAAGAAGACACAGACCTTATATGTTTCTCAAAAGTAAATTTACTGTCGAGAATCACACCTAAAATTTTGAAAGAGTCATACATATTTAAAGAAACATTATCAATACTGAGATCCGGATGTTGAGGAGCCACCGTCCTTGACCTACTTACAATCATACTTTGAGTTTTGTTAGGATTCAACTTCATACCCCATAATTTGCACCATGCACTAATTCTAGCTAAATCTCTATTAAGGGATTCACCAACCCTAGATCTACATTCAGGGGATGGAATTGATGCAAAGAGAGTAGCATCATCTGCATATGCAACAAGCTTGTTTTCAAGGCCAAACCACATGTCATGTGTATATAGTATGAAAAGTAATGGGCCAAGAACACTACCCTGTGGAACACCGGATATCACATTCCTATAATCACTATGGTGCCCATCAACAACAACTCTTTGAGATCTATTACTTAAAAAATCAATAATAATGCTAAGAAACGACCCACCCACTCCCAACTGTTTCAGTTTGAAAACAAGGGCCTCATGATTAACACGGTCAAAGGCAGCACTAAAATCAAGGCCAATCATACGAACTTCCCGACCACAATCAAGGGATTTCTGTACAGCATTGGAGATTGTAAGAAGGGCATCACATGCTCCAAGGCCTTTACGAAAACCAAATTGCAAACTAGGGAGTAGATGATTACCTTCAGCAAACCTGTTAAGACGTTTTGCCAGAAGACGTTCAAAAACTTTAGATAATATGGGAGTTATGGAAATTGGGCGGTAATCAGTGGGACTTGAGCTACCACAAACACATTTACATAGAGGAGTAACATTACCAATTCTCCAACTAGTGCTAAAAGCTCCTCTTCTTGCTAACTTGCGCAAAATAACAGATAACTTTGGAGCTAAGAAATCTGCTGTCTTTATAAAAAACAAAGGAAAAATACCATTTGGGTCTACACCTCCATAGGCATCAAGGTCCATCAACAGAGCTTTAATCTCACGAGATCGAAAAGCTAAACTAGTTAGTTTAGCCTCAGGAAAACAGGAATGAGGAAGTTCAAGTTTTTCATTACTCTGTTTACTGTCGAAAACATCAGCCAAAAGGGTTGCCTTTTCCTTTGGACAATGAGTGACTGAGCCATCTGGTTTGAGTAAAGGAGGAACTGTTGCATCTACACCAAAGAGTGCAGATTTAAGGGTAGACCACCATTTATGTTCCTGAGTTGTACCAGAAAGTGTTTCTTTTATGGTTAAATTGTACTCCTTCTCAGTTGAGGCATAAACTCTCTGAGCAAAAGCTCGAAGCTGAGTATAGTTGCTCCAGGTCAAATCTGATCTGTTACCCTTCCAAAGATGATAGGCCTCCTGTTTCTCCAAATAAGCACGTCTACAATCATCATTGAACCACGGTTTGTCCTTCACTCGGTACCTTAGCACACGAGAAGGGATACGCCTATCAATTATGTTGACTAGATTCTCATTCAAAGGGACAACAGGATCTGCACTATCATATAATTGTGACCAATTTAAGCACAAAAGATCATGCAAAATCCCATTCCAGTCTGCTTGGGATTTCATATAAATTTTACAAGAATATGATATATCAGGGACAGGCTGCTCAGTCTTCACTAATAATGAAATCAAGGCATGATCAGATGTCCCGACTGGAGAACCAACCTTACTAGTTATAACGCCAGGGGAGTCAGTGTATACGAGGTCCAAGCAATTACCAGACCTGTGAGTAGCTTCATTTATGATTTGCTCACAGCCTGATTCAGAGGCAAAGTCTAAAGCTCTTAAGCCATGGCGATCGGTAGGAGAGATAGAACTTAGCCACTCCCTATGGTGAGCATTAAAATCACCAACAAAGACAAAAGAAGCCTTTCTATCATCTTCTTGTATCTTAGCCATAATGGTAAGAAGACAATCGAAGATAGAATCATCTATGTCTGGATTCCGGTAGATCGAACACAAATAAAAGTTGTTATGCCTGCCACAAACTTTTATTACCTGAATCTCATGACATCCACATTGATAGCAGGACTTATGAGAAGCAGGGTACTCGGTCCTAATATACACCGCCATTCCCCTGGCCCTAGGGATGGCATCACGTTTCAACATTATTGGCTTCTTAAAACCAGTTATAAGGAGCTCAGATGAGTGCCTCATATTAGAAACCAAAGTTTCTGAGCACAAAAGAATATCATACTGTCTGGACGCAACTGTAAGGTCTTGGATATTTGCATGAAGACCACGAATATTGCAATACAGAAGACGACATTGACGAAATCTAGGACGTACTGGTCCCGGATTTCGCTCAATGTCTCCAGACAGCATAAGAATTAATAGAAATAAAAAAGAGACATCATACTTAAAAACTAGATTAACAAGAATTATAACAAAAACAATACGTACAGAATTATAAACAAAGTGATTGATGATACCCATAGACTATAGTGAAAAGTCGGAAAAACTGGTCAACATGGAGGAGCCGATACACCATGCAAGGCTAAATACCCTCCAGGATAGCCACTTCAACTGAAGGGAAGACAGTAAGGATGGTTTTGAGAAGAAAAATAATCAGAAAAAGGAAAAGACAACCTCTTGATAAACCACCAGGCATCCATGGCCCTTCTATTAAGCCTGCCCAACACACCATTTCAAAAAAACAAGAGGAAGGGAAAAAAAAATAAGATAGAACAGTGTGCCTGAGTGTACCCTCAAGCAAGAGAACTCCAACCCAAGACAGTGGAAGACCATGGTACAGAGGCTATGGCACTACCCTACATTATGACTTCCTGTCTTTCATGCCAGTCCTGAACTCTGATAAAGGTTTCTGAGCAATCAAATGGTTATAATGTTTATAGATGGCCTGAAAAACTCTTCCACATTATGCCTTCTGTCTTTCATGCATGTCCTGAACTCTGATAAAGGTTTCTGAGCAATCAAATGGTATAATGTTTATTGATGGCCTGAAAAACTCTTTCACATTATGACTTATGTCTTTCATGCCGGTCCTGAACTCTGGGGCAGTAGCTGTAGTAAACGACACCTCGTAGTAACGGGGGATTTTGAGGAGGGAGAAGTCTAATTGAAAAGGGACCTCTGGTAGTGGATTCACTCGCCCCAGTTTTAATACCGACACCCTTGAGGGGTGAGCGAGCTGGGTATAATACTGGCATTCCATGCAACTTTTTTATCTGGTATATTTAGCAGTATTTATACCTTAGAAATGGTGCTTTAAGGAGCTTTTCAATGGGCGACACAGGTCCCTCTCCCAGAAAGATTTTTTCCTTCGTCAAAATCCCTTTTCTGAGCACTGATGCGAGATAATGTTGTCAATACATACCCATTACAGAGTCTAAAAACTAAACAGTATAATAAATAGAATAGCATCTAATCTTACTTTGTATATGGTGAATCCAATTGGATTGTAATCCGCCCCGTATCTCTTGAGTTGACGTACGTTCTTTTGCATGATAGATATGACGATAGTGCAGAGGTCATCGTCGTCATCTTCGTCAGGGTCCTCCAGGACCACTGTGTATTGGGGGTTGGTTGGAAAAGTATCTGGAGGGAATAAGAATATTTATCATGAAGACAACATATACATACATACATATAAGATGGCACTTCCCTCAATTTTGGGGGGTAGCCGACATCAACAAAGAAACAAAAACAAAAAGGGGACCTCTACTCTCTAAGTTCCTCCCAGCCTAACAAGGGACTCAACATATAAATGTAATAATTTATGCAAGAATTATCATAGACCCTTTCATTTTAGACTGGTGAAGAAAGGTTTAGTTTATTTATTTACTTTTACAAATATGATACATTTAACACAACTATATATTGAAGACTTGTTACATTTTCATTGTATATTTATGTGATACATTAAACACAACAATGTATTGAAGACTTGTCACATTTTCAAGGTATATATATGATACATTAAACACAACAATGTATTGAAGACTTTCGTCACATTTTCAAGGTAAATTTATGATCTTGAGTACTTTTGGCTGCTCAACAGTTAAAGATTTGATTTACCATTTAATGCAAAGTAAAATAAGTCTATACTGAACCCAAATTGTATAAGCCAATCTTTTCTTTGCAACATTTTAAAGCTAAATGTTATTGAAAAATTATAACGAAGACATTTGTGTATATTTGGTTATTCTGCAGTAACGTTAATTTACATTTTTTTCAATATAAAACGTGGAGGTATATAAAATTAATTATTATAAAGAACCAAAGGGCTAAATAATACTAGATTTTTGTTTTTCAGCTGAGAGAGATACTGATAGACTTGATGCTTTTCTGGGTGTGTAGAGTGAGTATTTTGAAGATTTGTCAAATATTGAGGATAATAAGTCCTTGTGATAGTAACTTGGGGATTTGAGAAGAAAGAAAAGACACCAGGAGATGATGGTAGGCTATTGTACTACAATTAAGATGGTGCAATACAGGGGCCATATTATTATTATTATTATTATTTTGTCGGTCTCACAGGATGTAGATACAGGAGAGGGGGTTCCCAGCCCCC
This sequence comes from Palaemon carinicauda, assembly GCF_036898095.1. Classification (NCBI taxonomy): domain Eukaryota; kingdom Metazoa; phylum Arthropoda; class Malacostraca; order Decapoda; family Palaemonidae; genus Palaemon; species Palaemon carinicauda. The sequence continues at coordinate 17,096 of NW_027168983.1, read as the reverse complement.
TCGTCCCGTCCCTTTTAGTCGCCTCTTACGACACGCAGGGATAACGTTGGCGCTATTCTAATTGTTTTTATGTCCTCGCGGCCACAGGAGGAACGTAGAGAGTAGAGGCCTCCTTTTTGTTTTTGTTTCATTGTTGATGTCTGCTACCCCCAAAAATTGGGGGAGGTGCCATGGTATATGTATGTATGTATTATTATTACTTTCTAAGCTACAACCCTAGATGGAAAAGAAGGATGTTAAGCCCAGGCCACAACAGGGAAAATAGCCCAGTGAGGAAAGGAAACAAGGAAAAATAAAATATTTTAAGAACTGTAATAACATCAAAATGAATATTTCCTATATAAACTATAAAAACTTTAACAAAACAATAGGAAGAGAAATCAGATAAAATAATTTGTGTGTGTGAGTGTACCCTCAAGCAAGATAACTAAACCCAAGACAGTGGAAGACCATGGTACAGGAGCTATGGCACTACCCAAGACCAGAGAACAAAGGTTTGATTTTTGAGTGTCCTTCTCCTAAAAGAGCTGCTTACCATAGCTAAAGTCTCTCTTCTACCCTTACCAAGAGGAAAGTAGCCACTGAACAATTACAGTGCAGTAGTTAACCCCATGAGTGAATTAGAATGGGGTTGGTAATCTCAGTGTTGTCAGGTGTGTGAGGACAGATGAGAATATGTAAAGTCTATTCGGTGTATGCATAGGCAAGGGGAAAGTGAACAGTAACCAGAGAGAAGGATCCAATGTATTACTGCCTAGCTAGTCAAAGGACCCCATAACTATAGCCGTAGTATCTCAACGGGTGGCTGATGCCCTGGCCAACCCAAGTGTAAGTCTGTGGATAAGATAATACAGTTTTGCTTATATCAAGAGCCACTCTCCTACCTATGAAGTTCCTGCAGCCACCAGCAGAGTGGTGTGACACCCACGCCCCTTCGTACATCACCATCTGCCACCTCTTCACGATGTTCTCTGACGCGTTGTTGTCTTCATCATCCTCGTCACCCAGGTCGAAAACCTCTGGTGTCACGTCGCAGATTTCCAGGCTGGAGAAGTTCCCGATGAAATCCTGAAGAAGAATTTATTTATAAGTTGCAGTGGGTCTTGGAAGTCAACTATCTTGGAAAATAGATTGATAATGATGGTATGGAGATATCATCTCCTCCCACGCCTATTGATGCAAAGGGCCTTGGTTAGATTTCGCCAACGTCCCTATCTTGAGCTTTTAATACAATACTTCTCAACTCGCCATCTACTTCGCACTTCATAGTGCTCAGCCATGTAGGTCTTGGTCTTCCAACTCTTTAAGTGCCTTGTGGAGCCCAGTTGAACGTTTTGTGAACTAGTCTCTCTTGTGGAGTGCATATTTCATGCAAAACCATCTCCATCTACCCCTCATTATGATCTCTTCCACATATGGCACTCGAGTGCCAAAATTACCCATATATTAAAAAACTATTTGATTAATTCGAAGATAAAATTCAAGTGGCTCCTGAAACTTGACCTCACAAATGCATAAATGTCCAGATTCTATTAAAATATGATGGGATTTTCTTAAAACAAGAAGAGTATCGACAATGTAACCCAAATGAAGTCTACATTATTATTATTATTATTATTATTATTATTATTATTGCTTGCTAAGGTACAACCCTCGTTGGAAAAGCAGGATGCTATAAGCCCAGGGGCTCCAACAGGGGAAAATAGCCTAGTGAGGAAAGGAAACAAGGAAAAATAAGATATTTTAAGAACAATAACATTAAAATAAATATTCCCTATAGGAATAAGAAAAAAAAACTTTAACAAGATAAAATAAAGAAGAATAAGATAGAAAAGTGTACCCGAGAGTACTTAAACAAGAAAAATAAGATAGAATAGTGTACCCAAAAGTACTGTACCCTCAAGCAAGAAAAACAAGATAGAATAGTGTACCCGAGAGTACCCTCAAGCAAGAAAAATAAGATAGAATAGTGTACCCGAGAGTACCCTCAAGCAAGAGAACTCTTAACATACCTGGAAACTCATCCAGAATTCCCCATCGTCATCGAAGGTGAGTCCCAACCTCTCCCTGTCCTCAGGAGCAATTGTTCCCCATTCGGGGGATTTGTCACTCCAGGATCCCGTCCACTCGGCTTCGTTTCCCCAAGGGTTGTGGAGGCGCACGAGTTCAGCCTTACCCTGTTTGAAAATGTGTAATTGAATTCTATAAATTGGAGTTAAGGCAAGAAAAGTGGTAGGTGATTAATTATACTATAGTCCATTTCTTTTAGCGATGCATATTTGCACCGACTCGCAACGGTGCCCTTTTAGCTCGGTAAAGTTTCCGGATCGATGATTGGTTGGACAAGATAGTTCTAACCAATCAGCGATCAGGAAACTTTTCCGAGCTAAAAGGGCACCGCCGCGTGTCGGTGCAAATATGCATCGCTAAAAGAAATGGACTATAGACCTTTTTTTTGCATTTCTTGAGTTAATTCACGAATGTAAATACAGTACATTAATATTAATTGTATTAAAAGAATGTTCTGGTTATGTATGAAGTCATTTTTAAAGGTTTATCACTTATTACACTTATGTTAAACGGTGTTGTAATTAATACAAAAGGCTATAGAAAATTGGTTTATCGATTTAAACTACTTTATTATATAATCAGTAAATTAATTCGAATTATCTATGATTATTTCTTATACCAAGAAGTACAAAATTAATTAAACATGTTTTCTTTCTACAGTGTCAACAACGAATAATTCACAGCTGGTGTTTCTAATCTTACCGGACAATGTGTACTCACATCAGGAAAGGCCAAATTAATGTTGAAGTTTGTGATGTTGGCTAGAGTAGGACCCAGGGCTGGGACACTGCTAGGAGCCTTTTCGGCCTCCTTGGGAGTAACCATACCTATGAGGGGTTTAAAGATACTCCCAAAGGCCTCCTGTATCCTCCTGTTGTTGGCTGGCTGGTCACTGCAAATGGCCTGCGAAGAGAGGTTAATGTGTCTCAGGGGGGAAAAACATGGGAACACAAAACGGCTTCAAACTTCTTTTTAACCAAAACAGCTCCAAACTTCTTTCCAAAAACGGCTTCAAACTTCTTTTTAACCAAAACAGGTTCAAACGGGGATCAACAAATATCTTGCTTCGAAAGCCTTGCTCCTAGGTGCTACAGACAATAGGTTTTGTTAAATTCAACTGGCCTTATGCCAGCAAGGGTTTATTTCTGGTTCTTTAAGCACCAAAATCTAGCAACTGAACTCAATTTCTTTTGATGAGACGCATTTGCAGACTCGCAGCGGTGCCCTTTTTGCTCGGAAAAGTTTCCTGGTCGCTGATTGGTTAGAATTATCTTGTCCAACCAATCAGCGATCAGGAAATTTTTCCGAGTTAAAAGGGCACCGCTGAGAGTCTGTGCAAATATGACTCGCTAAAAGAAATGGACTATAGGTGCTACAGACAATAGGTTTGGTTATATTCAACTGGCCTTATGCCAGCAAAATTTTTTCTGGGTTTTTAAGCACCAAATCTAGCAACTATAGTCAATTTCTTTGGATGAGACGCATTTGCACAGCCTCGCAGCGATGCCCCTTTAGCTCGGAAAAGTTTCCTGGTCGCTGATTGGTTAGAATTATCTTGTCCAACCAATCAGCGATCAGGAAACTTTTCCGAACTAAAAGGGCACCGCTGAGAGTCTGTGCAAATCTGCCTTGCTAAAAAAATGACTATAGCAAGACTGGAGGCAAAGGTTGCCAACGATGGAATTGGTGATGATATAAAGGTTCATTATTTCTTTTGGGCATTGAGGTAGCACACTTGAAGTAGGTGTATTAAAGCCACATTTATAACAGACCGGAACAAAACTACAGTTAAGGGTTCATTTCCAAAGAAAAGCAATGAATAAACATTAGAATTTCAATAGAAAAATATAGGATCACTTTAAAATAAACCTGTTAAACTCATTTCAATATGTACAACACTAGACTGAAGGAATGTACAATCAAATTTAAACCTTATAGCATTGCCCAGAAACTGTAAGGTATGTCAATGTTACCATCTTGGTCATCAACATGTCATTATTACGTATGGGTGCTGAGTGGCCTCCCTGGGCCCTGTGCTGAGTAATGTGGCCCAAAAACATAAATCCAATATATGAATGAAGAGCAGTATGAACTAATTTATTTCTAAGTCGCTATACTGAGTGTAGGAATGAGCAGGGTATACATGCTTACACGTGCAATAGGCTACCCGGGGAATATACAAATTATATACCTACCATAGAAGCAGGATATAAAATAAAAAGAAATATACAAAGCATCTTAACCCAGCAACTAATAAATAACTTCAAATTAACCACCCAAAACACGTCAAAACTAACAAAATATCTAAAATTATCTTTTTTCTTGATGCAACTTACCTTCGGTTTGGGACCAGCCGAGGTAATATCAACGCAGGTGACCCGAGTGACCGAATAGGCGTGTCGTACTATTAACCCATTTGTTAAAATGGCTTCTGCGTGAATATTAGGATTCTGAGGCTGAAAAATAATTAAATTTTAATTAGTATCACCCTGGCTTTAGGTTAAGGCTATAAATCATGCAGATTATTTAGTGCTTAAAGTGTATTTTTATAGTCTATGGAGTAGGAAGTGGTGGTCAATGCACATGATAAGTCCGTAGGAGTACTCCTTAGACCTATCTGCATTTATTATATCCTTCCTTCCTACTTATTTGTGTTCAACCTCTAACTTTGACTTACTAGGACAACAGGCCCCACCCTGGCTTTAGGTTAAGGCTATAATCATGCAGATTTTCTAGTGTTTAAAGTGTATTTTCTAGTCCATGGTGTAGGAGGTGGTGGTCAATGCACACTACACGTCTATAGGACTCCTTAGTCCTATCTGCATTTATTATCCTTCCTTCCTACTTATTTGTGTTCAACCTCTCCTAACTTTGCCTTACTAGGACAACAGGCCCCCGAATCCCACGTCCATTTAGGCATTTTCTTAAAGTTTATATAGGAGATATTTATTTTAACGTTGTTACTTTCCCTAAAATTTTATTTTTCCTTTTTTCCTTTCCTCACGGGGCTATTTTCCCTGTTGGAGCCCCTGGGCTTATAGCATTCTGCTTTTCCAACTAGGGTTGTAGCTCAGCAAGTAATAATAATAATAATAATAATAATAATAATACTTAGATGGCCTAACAGGCCCTAGCGTTTAGCTATAGGCTTACAGTATACCTCTAAATCAACAGTCCTTAGTTTAAAGTCTATTGAAGAATTGAAATTATGAAGAACAGCATTCATGATTATCCCTGCCAATAATTTAATGATAGATAATCTATTTTAATGAATTATATAATTCAAAGTAATCTGGTTTTCACCCAAATCAACAGATGAAAAAAACGTTAAATTCAGTCAAAACTAAATTGAAATTTCCCCATTTTTTACCTCACTTTAGAAACTATTAATATCAATCAATTGTTCATTAAGCAATCCTTTAAGTAATTTATTATAGAAATAATGCAAACTCATCTGAAAAAAATCATAAAAAAACGAAGAAAAAAAATTTAAATTCAGTCAAAGTGAAATTTCCCCATTTCTTACCTCACTTTAGAAACCATTAATATCAATCAATTATTCATTAATCAATCCTTTAAATAATGTTTTAAAATATGTAAAATAATCTTAAAAAACGAAGTAGAAAAAAATTATTAGGCCTACCTCAATGGCGCATCCAGATGAAAAAAAAAACTTTAAATTCAGTCAAAATGAAATTTCCCCATTCTTTACCTCACTTTATAAACCATTAATATCAATCAATTATTCATTAAATAATCCTTTAAGTAATTTATCATAGAAATAATGCAAACTCATCTGAAAAAAAATCATAAAAAACGAAGAAAAAAAAAACTTTAAATTCAGTCAAAGTGAAATTTCCCCATTTCTTACCTCACTTTAGAAAGCATTAATATCAATCAATTCTTCATTAAACAATCCTTTAAATAATGTTTTAAAATATGTAAAAAAAATCATAAAAAACGAAGTAAAAAATTTATTAGGCCTAAAGTATACCTCTAAATCAACAATCTTCAGTTTAAAGTCTATTAAAGAATTGAAATTATGAAGAATAGCATTCAGGAACATCCCTGCCAATAATCTAATCTATATTAATGAATTATATAATTTAAAATAATTGGTTTTCACCCAACGCTGAAAAAAACTTCAAAATCAGTCAAAATAAAAATTCCCCATTTCTTACCTCATTTTAGAAACAATTGATATAAATTATTCATTGAATAATCCTTTAAGTAATTTATTATAGAAATAATACAAACTCATCTGAAAAATAATAAAAAAACTAAGTAAAAAAAAAAATTATTAGGCCTACCTCAATGGCACATCCCATGAGCGCCGCCCTCCTGTAAGCCTTTCTCATGACGCTGAAGAGATTACTGGGAGGATTCCTAAGGTCGATCATCTCAACGACGCCCCCAGTCAAGTCGACCATGCTCTCATTGATGTTGCCTCCTCGAAGGGCTTCGTAGCAACCGTATAATCTGTAGGGAGAGAAGGATTTGCGGGGTTAGTGAGGCAACCTCCAAAGTACCTTCAGGATTACTCCACGTGAACTTAACTCAGAAGGGAAGAATGTGGTAAAAATAAACCTGTTTATATTATCCTGTTGTTCATAAGGAGTGTTTATTTATGTTTATGACTGTCTGATAATGTTTTTTTGTTGTTGTTTGCAGTGTACAACTGCAGTGGAATTGTTAATTGAATAAAACCTTAGTTCTGGATACACCGGGTTTACTTCAGTTAGGAAATTCCTAATTGAAATTTGGCCAAGACAGATGTGTGTGTGTTTGTATATTCATGTGCTTAAATTCAAAGAGATTAATTATACATTCATGCATACACGCGCACTATATAAACTTATTTCCTTTCCTCACTGGGCTATTTTCCCTGTTGGAGCCCATGGGCTTATAGCATTCTGCTTTTCTAACTAGGGTTAATTATCATACATTCATGCATACACGCGTAATATATAAACTTGTTTCCTTTCCTCACTGGGCTATTTTCCATGTTGGAGCCCATAGGCTTATA
>NW_027168982.1:25000-27500 GCF_036898095.1 Palaemon carinicauda | reverse complement strand
TTGCATGGCAGGGGCAGGGTTGTTTTTCATTATCAAGTCTCGTGTTTTTGCTGATTGGTAATAAATTATGAGGTTGATTTCAGTATCCTCTGCCGTGGCAAAAACGTTGTTTTTTATTATATTTTTCATAATCTTTTCTTCTTCGTTGTAGTTTACGCTCATAATGCCTTTATAGTAAAGATTTATTTTTGCTGGCGTGTTGGTATTATTAGGGCCTTCATTCTGGTACCATTTCTCGATTTCTTTTTTAATTTGCCGATTAATGTCCTTATTCGTGAAGCCATTATTCACCAGAATTTTAGTAACTCTGTCAAGTTCCTCGTGGGTGCCTCTCCACGAAGAACAGTGAGAAATGGCTCTCCGAATAAAAGCCTTAATGGTGACCCCTCAGCACGTAATGACCCGCGGACTAGTGCTTTCAGGAGATCTCTCCCTCGCCGGCAATTGGATACTAAACTGCATGAAAAGAAAGATCTATATGCACGCCTTGCTCGTCTGCAGAGTGAATGGGCTGAAATCCAGAACATCGCCATTGATCAAGCACGCCCTTCTGGAGAGGTCCCGGAATACATTGTGAGAGAGAACAAGACAATCTAGACCACAGTATTATTGAAGAAAGTGATGAAAGGCAACCTGATGACAATGATCAACAAAGGAATCACCTTACCTACCCAGAAAATATCTCTTACCTCCTTAATAAACTAAAAGAGAAAGACCAACGAAATCGGACCAAAACTGTAATAAGAAAACTCATTAATATCAATGGAGGCAAACTTAGGATCCCAGAAAAGAGGCAAGAGTATGTAAATCTCACCAATTACGTTCCCACGCCTGCTCAAGAAGAAATATTATGTTTAGGCCTTAATTGCCACTACATGACCAAACCAAGACCGACTGACAAGAGATTGGAAATCGAGCTCCTCCTTGACACCATACAAGAAAATGAATGTAGAGGTGCCCTACGGACGACTGATGCCCTCCAACCCCTACTCTTGGCAGAAGCCCTCACTGACCGTGGCCAATACCGGAGTGGGATTGTCACGAAGGAGATGAGAGATGCTGCCAAGGCTCTTAGATTGCAAGAAGGCATCACTGTACGCCGTGCAGATAAAACTGCCGCCTTCGTTCTCATAAATACAGAGGAGTACCATGAGAAACTAGATCAAATTTTGGCTGATACCTCAAAATTTGAACGATTGTCCCGCAACCCCACTGAGGATATCAAGAGGGAAGCAAACAGCATTATACAAACCATTAATGCTGCCACCAACGCCGTCCATTTGCCACCTATTTCAGGTGATTTTGGGCTCGGCTACTTATACGGAAATGTAAAAACGCACAAGCAAGGGAACCCTCTCAGGCCTATTATCAGCCAGTGCCCTGCCCCTACATACCAGCTTGCTAAGAGACTGAACACCTTACTCACACCCTATATCCCCAATAAATATTGTGTGACATCATCAGCAGAATTTCTAGAAAAACTGAGAAATTCCACAAGTGACGGAGTTATTGCCTCCATGGATGTCGAGTCCCTATTTACTAACGTTCCCGTGAATGAAACAATAAAATTCATAATGGACAGAGTTTATAGGGATACAACGACACCCACCCTCAACATCCCCGAGGCCTCTCTCCGTGCACTATTAGAAATATGCACCAAGAAATCCCCTTCCACTACCCATAAGGGCCCTATATTTATTCAGAAAGAGGGAGTCGCTATGGGGTCCCCTTTAGGCGTCCTCTTTGCTAATTTTTATATGGGAGTAGTCGAGGAGAGAGTTTTTCGAAAAATCAGTAAACCAGACCTCTATGTACGCTACATTGACGATACTTTCATAAAAACGGCCAATCAGGAGAGCATAGAAAAACTTCGCCAAATTTTCGAGGAATGCAGCTCGCTCAGGTTCACCCTAGAGCACAGCCTCCAAGGACGTCTCCCCTTCCTTGATGTCCTTGTAGAAACAAGCAATGATAGTTTTAGTACCTCGGTGTACGTAAAACCAACGAATCTTGGCCTATGTCTGAATGGTGACAGCGAGTGCCCTAGTCGGTATAAAACTGCCACCATTAAGGCTTTTATTCGGAGAGCCATTTCTCACTGTTCTTCGTGGAGAGGCACCCACGAGGAACTTGACAGAGTTACTAAAATTCTGGTGAATAATGGCTTCACGAATAAGGACATTAATCGGCAAATTAAAAAAGAAATCGAGAAATGGTACCAGAATGAAGGCCCTAATGATACCAACACGCCAGCAAAAATAAATCTTTACTATAAAGGCATTATGAGCGTAAACTACAACGAAGAAGAAAAGATTATGAAAAATATAATAAAAAACAACGTTTTTGCCACGGCAGAGGATACTGAAATCAACCTCATAATTTATTACCAATCAGCAAAAACACGAGACTTGATAATGAAAAACAACCCTGCCCCTGCCATGCAAGATGATTTGAAAAAGACGAACGTAGTGTACCGATATAAATGCCCCGTCCAGGAATG
>NW_027168982.1:15000-17500 GCF_036898095.1 Palaemon carinicauda | reverse complement strand
ATCATTAGGGCCTTCATTCTGGTACCATTTCTCGATTTCTTTTTTAATTTGCCGATTAATGTCCTTATTCGTGAAGCCATTATTCACCAGAATTTTAGTAACTCTGTCAAGTTCCTCGTGGGTGCCTCTCCACGAAGAACAGTGAGAAATGGCTCTCCGAATAAAAGCCTTAATGGTGACCCCTCAGCACGTAATGACCCGCGGACTAGTGCTTTCAGGAGATCTCTCCCTCGCCGGCAATTGGATACTAAACTGCATGAAAAGAAAGATCTATATGCACGCCTTGCTCGTCTGCAGAGTGAATGGGCTGAAATCCAGAACATCGCCATTGATCAAGCACGCCCTTCTGGAGAGGTCCCGGAATACATTGTGAGAGAGGAACAAGACAATCTAGACCACAGTATTATTGAAGAAAGTGATGAAAGGCAACCTGATGACAATGATCAACAAAGGAATCACCTTACCTACCCAGAAAATATCTCTTACCTCCTTAATAAACTAAAAGAGAAAGACCAACGAAATCGGACCAAAACTGTAATAAGAAAACTCATTAATATCAATGGAGGCAAACTTAGGATCCCAGAAAAGAGGCAAGAGTATGTAAATCTCACCAATTACGTTCCCACGCCTGCTCAAGAAGAAATATTATGTTTAGGCCTTAATTGCCACTACATGACCAAACCAAGACCGACTGACAAGAGATTGGAAATCGAGCTCCTCCTTGACACCATACAAGAAAATGAACGTAGAGGTGCCCTACGGACGACTGATGCCCTCCAACCCCTACTCTTGGCAGAAGCCCTCACTGACCGTGGCCAATACCGGAGTGGGATTGTCACGAAGGAGATGAGAGATGCTGCCAAGGCTCTTAGATTGCAAGAAGGCATCACTGTACGCCGTGCAGATAAAACTGCCGCCTTCGTTCTCATAAATACAGAGGAGTACCATGAGAAACTAGATCAAATTTTGGCTGATACCTCAAAATTTGAACGATTGTCCCGCAACCCCACTGAGGATATCAAGAGGGAAGCAAACAGCATTATACAAACCATTAATGCTGCCACCAACGCCGTCCATTTGCCACCTATTTCAGGTGATTTTGGGCTCAGCTACTTATACGGAAATGTAAAAACGCACAAGCAAGGGAACCCTCTCAGGCATATTATCAGCCAGTGCCCTGCCCCTACATACCAGCTTGCTAAGAGACTGAACACCTTACTCACACCCTATATCCCCAATAAATATTGTGTGACATCATCAGCAGAATTTCTAGAAAAACTGAGAAATTCCACAAGTGACGGAGTTATTGCCTCCATGGATGTCGAGTCCCTATTTACTAACGTTCCCGTGAATGAAACAATAAAATTCATAATGGACAGAGTTTATAGGGATACAACGACACCCACCCTCAACATCCCCGAGGCCTCTCTCCGTGCACTATTAGAAATATGCACCAAGAAATCCCCTTCCACTACCCATAAGGGCCATATATTTATTCAGAAAGAGGGAGTCGCTATGGGGTCCCCTTTAGGCGTCCTCTTTGCTAATTTTTATATGGGAGTAGTCGAGGAGAGAGTTTTTCGAAAAATCAGTAAACCAGACCTCTATGTACGCTACATTGACGATACTTTCATAAAAACGGCCAATCAGGAGAGCATAGAAAAACTTCGCCAAATTTTCGAGGAATGCAGCTCGCTCAGGTTCACCCTAGAGCACAGCCTCCAAGGACGTCTCCCCTTCCTTGATGTCCTTGTAGAAACAAGCAATGATAGTTTTAGTACCTCGGTTTACGTAAAACCAACGAATCTCGGCCTATATCTGAATGGTGACAGCGAGTGCCCTAGTCGGTATAAAACTGCCACCATTAAGGCTTTTATTCGGAGAGCCATTTCTCACTGTTCTTCGTGGAGAGGCACCCACGAGGAACTTGACAGAGTTACTAAAATTCTGGTGAATAATGGCTTCACGAATAAGGACATTAATCGGCAAATTAAAAAAGAAATCGAGAAATGGTACCAGAATGAAGGCCCTAATGATACCAACACGCCAGCAAAAATAAATCTTTACTATAAAGGCATTATGAGCGTAAACTACAACGAAGAAGAAAAGATTATGAAAAATATAATAAAAAACAACGTTTTTGCCACGGCAGAGGATACTGAAATCAACCTCATAATTTATTACCAATCAGCAAAAACACGAGACTTGATAATGAAAAACAACCCTGCCCCTGCCATGCAAGATGACTTGAAAAAGACGAACGTAGTGTACCGATATAAATGCCCCGTCCAGGAATGTCCTGGCACCTACATCGGGATGACGACGATGCGTCTTTCTAAGAGATTATCTTGCCACGTGCAACAGGGTGCAATAAAAATGCATTGCCTCCAAAAACATAATTTCAAGACAACAAGGGAGCATATAGTGAAAAATGTAACAATCATCGGCCATGCCCCTGACAGTAGACGTCTCAGGATAATGGAAGCTCTTTTTATTCAAC
>NW_027168982.1:0-2500 GCF_036898095.1 Palaemon carinicauda | reverse complement strand
CCTTACCTACCCAGAAAATATCTCTTACCTCCTTAATAAACTAAAAGAGAAAGACCAACGAAATCGGACCAAAACTGTAATAAGAAAACTCATTAATATCAATGGAGGCAAACCTTAGGATCCCAGAAAAGAGGCAAGAGTATGTAAATCTCACCAATTACGTTCCCACGCCCTGCTCAAGAAGAAATATTATGTTTAGGCCTTAATTGCCACTACATGACCAAACCAAGACCGACTGACAAGAGATTGGAAATCGAGCTCCTCCTTGACACCATACAAGAAAATGAATGTAGAGGTGCCCTACGGACGACTGATGCCCTCCAACCCCTACTCTTGGCAGAAGCCCTCACTGACCGTGGCCAATACCGGAGTGGATTGTCACGAAGGAGATGAGAGATGCTGCCAAGGCTCTTAGATTGCAAGAAGGCATCACTGTACGCCGTGCAGATAAAACTGCCGCCTTCGTTCTCATAAATACAGAGGAGTACCATGAGAAACTAGATCAAATTTTGGCTGATACCTCAAAATTTTGAACGATTGTCCCGCAACCCCCACTGAGGATATCAAGAGGGAAGCAAACAGCATTATACAAACCATTAATGCTGCCACCAACGCCGTCCATTTGCCACCTATTTCAGGTGATTTTGGGCTCGGCTACTTATACGGAAATGTAAAAACGCACAAGCAAGGGAACCCTCTCAGGCCTATTATCAGCCAGTGCCCTGCCCCTACATACCAGCTTGCTAAGAGACTGAACACCTTACTCGCACCCTATATCCCCAATAAATATTGTGTGACATCATCAGCAGAATTTCTAGAAAAACTGAGAAATTCCACAAGTGACGGAGTTATTGCCTCCATGGATGTCGAGTCCCTATTTACTAACGTTCCCGTGAATGAAACAATAAAATTCATAATGGACAGAGTTTATAGGGATACAACGACACCCACCCTCAACATCCCCGAGGCCTCTCTCCGTGCACTATTAGAAATATGCACCAAGAAATCCCCTTCCACTACCCATAAGGGCCATATATTTATTCAGAAAGAGGGAGTCGCTATGGGGTCCCCTTTAGGCGTCCTCTTTGCTAATTTTTATATGGGAGTAGTCGAGGAGAGAGTTTTTCGAAAAATCAGTAAACCAGACCTCTATGTACGCTACATTGACGATACTTTTCATAAAAACGGCCAATCAGGAGAGCATAGAAAAACTTCGCCAAATTTTCGAGGAATGCAGCTCGCTCAGGTTCACCCTAGAGCACAGCCTCCAAGGACGTCTCCCCTTCCTTGATGTCCTTGTAGAAACAAGCAATGATAGTTTTAGTACCTCGGTGTACGTAAAACCAACGAATCTTGGCCTATGTCTGAATGGTGACAGCAAGTGCCCTAGTCGGTATAAAACTGCCACCATTAAGGCTTTTATTCGGAGAGCCATTTCTCACTGTTCTTCGTGGAGAGGCACCCACGAGGAACTTGACAGAGTTACTAAAATTCTGGTGAATAATGGCTTCACGAATAAGGACATTAATCGGCAAATTAAAAAAGAAATCGAGAAATGGTACCAGAATGAAGGCCCTAATGATACCAACACGCCAGCAAAAATAAATCTTTACTATAAAGGCATTATGAGCGTAAACTACAACGAAGAAGAAAAGATTATGAAAAATATAATAAAAAACAACGTTTTTGGCCACGGCAGAGGATACTGAAATCAACCTCATAATTATATTACCAATCAGCAAAAACACGAGACTTGATAATGAAAAACAACCCTGCCCCTGCCATGCAAGATGACTTGAAAAAGACGAACGTAGTGTACCGATATAAATGCCCCGTCCAGGAATGTCCTGGCACCTACATCGGGATGACGACGATGCGTCTTTCTAAGAGATTATCTTGCCACGTGCAACAGGGTGCAATAAAAATGCATTGCCTCCAAAAACATAATTTCAAGACAACAAGGGAGCATATAGTGAAAAATGTAACAATCATCGGCCATGCCCCTGACAGTAGACGTCTCCGGATAATGGAAGCTCTTTTTATTCAACAACAAAGACCTAACCTCAACACCACGCAAGAAGGGACCTTATTGCCAACATGTATAAGGTCCACTATCAGCAATAGTCCAGGCAATAACAACTATGACAGGACTGATATAGTTGAAGGTCAAAACAGGGATTATCTCCTGACAGAACCAGAGCCAGTAATCCCACCAAACATCCCGGCGAGGCAGAGGCCACCACCCAATAGGATTAACGGTCTCCGCCCTAGGGCGGTTCTTAACCAGTAAAGATGGAATCTCGTAGCAGGACTCCGTATATAAGCCATCAAAACAACACCTGCATTTCAGTTCACTCTTGACAATGAGCAGAAAACCTTCTCACTGCTCGAAACCGGTTGAGTCGAAGGATGTGTTAAACTTAACTCCACGTAATTTATAAATTTTGTATAAAAGTGACAATTACTTTGTGTGCACTAACATTGTGATAGTGTTTAATAC
>NW_027168981.1:250000-262500 GCF_036898095.1 Palaemon carinicauda | reverse complement strand
ACAGTATATGATTTTCTATAATTGTGATCAAACTGGCACTCTATTATCATCATAATTACTATTGCTAATAATTTAATGTAAAACTAGTAACCACGAACACAAGCATGAAATCAAATTCAAAAGACTAGGCTTCCAAAGAGTGAATGAAAATATTATTCCAGATAATATTTGTATGAGTTATTTATAGGTTGATAAAAATTAACAAGATTTACCTAAATATCGATTTCTTTCAAAAAAAAGAAGAAAAAAAAAACAATGGACTAGAAAGATTTAGTAGTAGAAAAAATAATAATTTAATTTATTTTTCATATTAAAGAAAAGCTTCCATACAACTTGAACCTTTTTATAAACATAAGTTATGGTGTATATAATTAATTATATTACCAAAAAAACCGTCTTTAACCAAGAACAAATTCGTTTTTAAAGACAAATGCAGTCGAGGAAAATAATGAAATTATTTCTGTTCGAAGATCTATAGTCATTAAGACTTAACGCAAATCGATTAATGAAATGAAAGAAACCAAAATATATGAAGAGAACGAATTCCAATCATAGTTTCAACAGGCTTGATGACAATCATCAGCCCAGCAAATGCTGTATCTCATTACTTTAAAAAACAATGCTATTACTTAGTCTTTAAATATTAGGGGAGAGAGAGAGAGAGAGAGAGAGAGAGAGAGAGAGAGAGAGAGAGAGAGAGAAAAAAAAAATTGATGTTAATCATTATATATTTTATATACATATATAAACTATTAGTATTATATGATAATGGTATCAAATGAATGTAAATGAATATACAAAAATGTATAAAACTAATTCGATTGTGATTATAAAATTTGTAAAATAAATTTTTTCTAAGCGTAAATTGGCAATTCTAATACATTTTATATGAGACATGAATGCAACTTTTTTTGTCTATCTCTCCCTCTCTTACGAATTACAAGGAAAATCTCTTTCCATAACATTATGCTCTTCAAAGTTTTTGATAATGTTCTTTCAAGATAAGAATGTCTTAAAGGTGAAAACCTCCTACACAATAGGATAGAATTGCTTTTCAAAATCAACTTTTATGTTACCATCCGATGAAACACTTAAGCATTTTATTTCTTTAAAATTGAGTGACAAAACTGAACAATATTTGACTGTCTGACTCTCCTTTTCTTATAGTCAAAATAACCATATAAAAAAACTAGACTCTCTCTCTCTCTCTCTCTCTCTCTCTCTCTCTCTCTCTGTTGAGTTTAAGCAGGTCTCGAACCCCCATACAGCAGATCAATGGGGATGGACGTTATTAATAAGCTGCCTATGAAGTTAAAAGAATATATTAAAGAAATCTTAGGAAATAAAACTGCAAGTGTTTCATATACTCGTACACTGTAACGGTATATTGTTTTTTTATTGAATATCTCGCTCTACCTTTCTACTCAGAAATACATGTATATAAAGTTACTGTCTGTTAGAATAAAGCTAGTTGCATGCACCTCATCTCTAAGTTACAACCTCACGGATATCTCTCACATTGGTGACCATCATTCGCCAGGATTCATCATGCAAATGTAGAATTCTGCATAGAAGGCATGACTTGTTGAAACAACAAAGCAGATTATATTCTTGTGGCAATCCATCAGGACACTTACCCTTGAATCTTCGATTAGCTTTGTGAGCAGGGGGATACCCCTATAGCATACGACGCCCTTAAAATCTACATCCTGGAGCAGTACTTGCCCTCTCCAGTTGCCCCTCCAATCAAAATTTTTAAGGTCTCTCAACAACCATTGGTGGACCATAAGGCTTCACTCGCTCTTAGGGAAATAACCAGAATCACTCGCCTGAAATCTGCCACAAATGTTTCTCCTCATGAGGTAAACCTACTTCACGCTCTTTGGGTACAACACTTACCCGACCCTACATATATCTCATACCCGATGTGGATATTTTGCCCATGAAAGGCCTGATGACCAAAGTCTATGCCCTTATGGAAAGCTACTTCACCATCTTCAAGACCTCCTTCAATGTCACCACTCTTGACAAAGAGGACAACTATTCAACATTGACAGAAGCTGATGTGAATGCTGTATGACGCACAGCCTACCCCATGATGGAGAAGCGACAAAGCTGCTCATTACCCACTACTTGCTCACAATCCAACGAACGACCTTTAAGGCCATTTACTGATGACCCTATGCTGCAGTTATGCTATTACCACTCCGAATTCTAGGGTCTTGCGAATAAATGTACGAACAGTGGTCAGTGGCTATAAAATGTCTAATAAGGACATTGGTTGTACCTGGGTCCACCTCAGTCACTAAACTTCTATTTTTAACTGATGCAGGTACTGACATGTGATTTTTAGTATATATGAGTACGCGCCGTTCTCCACTGCCAAGGCCACTCTTCATTACACAACGTAGTCTGTCTAAGTCTGCTGACATCGGCCTGGTAGCTGTCAACGGATCTCCCATACCTACCCACGGTTAGGTAAACTTCACATTATTTTTTGGAAACATGAAATATAATTAAATGTTTTTCATTGCTGACATCACATTGCCAATCATCAGTGCAGATTTCCTCTCACATTTCCACCTTCTGGGGGATGTTTTTCGCCGATTATTAATCAATGCAGAATAGTCAACACTTCCTCGCTGCCCTACCTCGCCCACCTCCTCCCGTAGTACAAAGAAGTTTTCAATGCTGAACTTTTCCTCAATCCTACAGTTCTTACTGAACTTGGTATCTATCTCCATATCAAACAATAGGACACCGAAGCTCTCGGCACTGACTTGTTAGGCAGCCATTAAACAAACATTCACCAAAACAGAAAAAATGGGCCTTTGCCAAATGGCCTCAAGCCAATGGTCATTACCCTTGAAAATTTTCCTAAAGTAGAATAGCCTTTTGCATCCATGTGGAGATTATAAGCACCTGTCCATGCAAACAGGTCCAGATCACTATCCCTATAGAAATATACATTATTAAAAAAAAAATAACTTCAGATATAAATAAAATTTTTCTCCTACCGAATAAATTGAAGAAGATACAAAAAAAATAAGTGATGCTATCAACATTCCCTGTGATCATGATAACCAACGTTTGTTGGGAGCTATGAATGGTAACCGTCTTACGACCACTTATAATAATGTGAGTAAAAGTGAATATGATACCATGTGCCCACTAATGGAAAAGACTATAAGTGCTAAAGACCAATCTTCTTGGTTTGATGGATAGACATTAGTAAAAAAAAAATTTAAAAAAAAAGTGGAATCGGTTAAAATCTGAAAGTACATGTGTAGAGTACAAAAGTGCAATGTGTCAATTCAACTACCTACTGAGAAGTGAAAAAGGTGAATACTATAAGGGGAAGCTTTACCCGTGATGCGGAAACAGACATAAATAAGTTATATTGTCTCCAAAATGGTATAATGGGAAATGTAAACAAATTAATGCTACCTGGTGGATACAGTGACCTGGAACTAGCAAATAATTTTCTATTTTTTTTTTAAAAACAAAATTGAAAATGTAACAAGGTCATTTGTAAATATTCAACACAAGATTAATGATACACCTGATTCACAGATAAAATTAATGAGATTGACCCACATAACACAAAACTTCATCACCAAGATTATCCAGAGAGCAAAGAAAACAAACTGATACTGAATGATCTATGGTGCATCGACTTTGAAGAGCAAGCTTTTGAATACTTAAAAGACTGCTTGGTTTTTAGAAACTACCGTTTGCAAATTGGAAACTCTTATTCATGATATGAACATTTTCACAGAGGGGTACCCTAAGGGAATGTACTTAGCCCCATCTTGTTTTGCATCTATACTATCGGTCTATCAAAAAGACTACAAAGGCATAGCGTGAAGATCAAACTATTTATGGATGACACATAATTTTACCTCTCCATAAATGATATAGATGACACTACTGAAACTCTAAACTGAATCCTAGATAGTGTTAGAGATTGGACGATAATTATAAAAATAAAATTAAATGAGAACAAAACTGAGTTCACGGTGGTGTGGGGGGGGGGAGACTGTGAGAAGCTTAGGGGATATTCAAATAAACATAAATAATGACTCAGTACCAATGTCTAGTAAAGTTCGTGATCTAACTGTATATCTTTGCTGTAACTTGTCTCTCATTGACCAAACAAATAATGTAGTAAAAACGGTTGGTTACCATCTAAGAAATATAGCTTTTATAGAAAAAGTACCTGGATGGCAATTCTGTAAGGAAACTTATAATAAACTGTGTTATTACCAGGTAAAAGTGGAAGAGAAAAAGAGGGCTTTTGAAGAATGGCTGCAGAGTAATAGTATAGAGAAGTATGAAAAATATAGAGAGAAAAAGGTAGAAGTAAAGCGCAAGGTACGTGAGGCAAAGAGGGCAGCTGACCTGAGGTGGGGTCAGGGACTGGGTCAGTCATATGAAGAGAATAAGAAGAAATTTGGGAAAGAAGTGAAGAGAGTAAGGAAGGCCGGCGCAAGAATTGAAGAGACAGTGAAAGAGGGAAATGAAAGGTGGTTAAAAGGAGAGGAGGCAAGGAAATGATGGGCGGAATATTTTGAAAATTTGCTGAATGTTGAGGATGATAGGGAGGCCGATATAATTGCTGTTCCAGGTGTTGAGGTGCCAGTGATGGGAGATGAGAATGAGAGAGAGATTACAATAGAGGAAGTGAGGAGAGCACTAGATGAAACGAAAGTAGGAAAAGCATCTGGTATGGATGGTGTGAAAGCTGATATGTTAAAGGAAGGGGGTGTGACTGTACTTGAATGGTTGGTGAGATTGTTTAATGTGTGTTTTGTGTTGTCAATGGTACCAGTAGATTGGGTCTGTGCATGTATTGTACCACTATATAAGGGTAAGGGAGATGTGCATGAGCGTTGTAATTCAAGAGGTATTAGTTTGTTGAGTGTAGTTGGAAAAGTGTATGGTAAAGTACTGATTAATAGGATTAAGGATAAAATAGAGAATGCAATCTTGGAAGTACAGGGTGGTTTTAGAAGAGGTAGGGGTTGTATGAATCAGATTTTTACAGTTAGGCAGATATGCAAGAAATATTTAGCAAAAGGTAAGGAGGTGTATGTTGCGTTTATGGATCTGGAGAAAGCATATGATAGAGTTGATAGGGAAGTAATGTGGAATGTGATGATGTTATATGGAGTTGGTGGAAGGTTGTTGCAAGCAGTGAAAAGTTTCTACAAAGGTAGTAAAGCATGTGTTAGAATAGGAAATGAAGTGAGCGATTGGTTTCCGGTGAGAGTGGGGCTGAGGCAGGGATGTGTGATGTCGCCGTGGTTGTTTAACTTGTATGTTGATGGAGTGGTGAGAGAGGTGAATGCTCGAGTGCTTGGACGAGGATTAAAACTGGTAGGCGATAATGATCATGAATGGGAGGTAAATCAGTTGTTGTTTGCGGATGATACTGTACTGGTAGCCGACACAGAAGAGAAGCTTGACCGACTAGTGACAGAATTTGGAAGGGTGTGTGAGAGAAGGAAGTTGAGAGTTAATGTGGGTAAGAGTAAGGTTATGAGATGTACGAAAAGGGAAGGTGGTGCAAGGTTGAATGTCATGTTGAATGGAGAGTTACTTGAGGAGGTGGATCAGTTTAAGTACTTGGGGTCTGTTGTTGCAGCAAATGATGGAGTGGAAGCAGATGTACGTCAGAGAGTCAATGAAGGTTGCAAAGTGTTGGGGGCAGTTAAGGGAGTAGTAAAAAATAGAGGGTTGCGCATGAATGTAAAGAGAGTTCTATATGAGAAAGTGATTGTACCAACTGTGATGTATGGATCGGAGTTGTGGGGAATGAAAGTGATGGAGAGACAGAAATTGAATGTGTTTGAGATGAAGTGTCTGAGGAGTATGGCTGGTGTATCTCGAGTTGATAGGGTTAGGAACGAAGTGGTGAGGGTGAGAACGGGTGTAAGAAATGAGTTACCGGCTAGAGTGGATATGAATGTGTTGAGGTGGTTTGGCCATGTTGAGAGAATGGAAAATGGCTGTCTGCTAAAGAAGGTGATGAATGCAAGAGTTGATGGGAGAAGTACAAAAGGAAGGCCAAGGTTTGGGTGGATGGATGGTGTGAAGAAAGCTCTGGGTGATAGGAGGATAGATGTGAGAGAGGCAAGAGAGCGTGCTAGAAATAGGAATGAATGGCGAGCAATTGTGACGCAGTTCCGGTAGGCCCTGCTGCTTCCTCCGGTGCCTTAGATGACCGCGGAGGTAGCAGCAGTAGGGGACTCAGCAGTATGAAGCTTCATCTGTGGTGGAAATGTGGGAGGTTGGGCTGTGGCACCCTAGCAGTACCAGCTGAACTCGGCTGAGTCCCTGGTTAGGCTGGAGGAATGTAGAGAGTAGAGGTCCCCTTTTTTGTTTTGTTTCTTGTTGATGTCGGCTACCCCCCAAAATTGGGGGAAGTGCCTTTGGTATATGTATGTATTACCAGCATTGGATAATGCAACTCCTTTTCTTAAAATTTACTAAAAGTACAACTTAAGAAATTACCTAACATAATAAACAGATGAGCAAGACTGATAAAAAGTGTCCCACTTAGAGAAAGGATCACCACTATACTAATTGATTTACACTAGCTTTCGATTAAAGCAAGAATTGTATTTAAAGTATGTATAATAACCCACCAAATTATCAGAACTGGTCGTATAGAATACTTAAGAGAATTGCAACATATTGCAGACCAACAAATGCTGTTGACACAAGAATAGCTACATATGGGTTCAATACTATTGGAACCTATATATATATATATATATATATATATGACTACTGTAGGGTCCAGAGCCTTTAAATATTCAGTTTTGAGACTATACAATAACCTCCCATGAGACATCCGAATGATTGAAGACATTAAGGGTTTCAAGAGGAATCTGAACACTTTCTTATTCTGTTAGTCGTTTGCCAGAGATGATTTTAACAGTAAATGAGCAACGCATGGTATGAAATGTTGAACACTCTGAAAGAAACAGGATATAATGACAGTTGAGGTCCTGTAGAGACTGGGGTTCCCCTGCTGTAAGTAACCGGATAAACAGCTGTCAAAGTAAGTGAGTAAGTAAGTAAACATTGCTAACATGATCTTCTACTTGCACAAAGCGAAGGTTTTCTCCACTGTTAACCTCCTGAAGGTTGAGAGTGCTCATTATCCCAAAGCATATCCCCAAGAATGTCATCACCACCCCTCCTTTGGTACATACAACTTCAATTACACCTCTTTTGGCCTTTGTAATGCTTGGGTCACTTTTCTAAGCCTCATTGATGGCCGCTTAAGGGACCTACCCATATGTGCATCTTATGTGGACGACATGCTTGTGTTATCTTCCTCCAAAGAGGAATATCTCAGGAACCTACGAATTATGCTTGACTGCATACAACAAAATGTCCTTGTAGTCCTGTACAACAAGTGTAACTTAGGCACCAATTGAGTATACTGAGGGAGTCCAACACATCTCGGAGAAGGTATCAGCCGGTTAGAACTTACCGACGATCTCGACCGTTAAAGCACTGCAAAAATTCTTTGTCATGGTCAACTATTATCACTGTATCTTTCCAGCCATCTCCGTCACTCTTGCCACCCAGCACTACGCCTCCCTCAAGGGCCAGCCAAAAGACCCAAATTGGGGTTCTTTTCAATAAGCAGACTTCTTCAACACAAAGAAAGCCCAATAAGGCATTGCTGCTCTCACATCTCGTGCCATATGCACCTCTCGATGTCTCTATCAATGACATCGATGTCTCTATTGGTACAGTACTCTAGTAGGTGGTCAGTGGGTTGTCCTGCCCATTGCGCTTCTTCAGTAGGAAACCGTCAAAGGCGGAAACCGGCTACTATATCTTCGATCGTGACTTAATTGGCTGTCCGTCACTTTCGCCACCTCTCAGAAGGTACGTCCTTCATCATTCACACAGAACACAGGCCTCTGGTGCATGATTTCATTCAACAGTCCGATGCCTGCTCGACCATAAAGGCCAAATACAATTGCACCCATCAATAAGTCTTTGAGAAAATTAATCCCGTTACCATTGCCCTATCCAAAAACCGATTGGCTACCATTAACATGGAATCAGATCACAACGATTTGGTAGAAACCCAATGAAAGGATTCAGAGTACATCCTGCGCATCCCTCAGTTATGAAGACGTCGCTCTCGAAGGTTCCAGCACCACCCACATCTGTGATGTTACTGGTAGATCATGACCATGGTGTTTGATTTCAATCATGGCTTTTCACATCCCATTTTTATTTGGCACGGCATTACTAAGAATGCTAAGGATAGTTTCCACGCCTGTACTTCATGACAAACATCAAAAGTACATTGACACACAAATTCAAGATTTGGCACCTTTCCTTGAGCTCAGTGACATTTTGCTCAAATTCACATCGACATAGCAGGTGTCCTACCCACATCACAAGGACATCGTTACCTGTTTACCTTCATCAACCGCTCCACTCGTTAACCTTAAGCGATTCCCATGGATACTGCAACATCCGTCTTATGTACCTCTGTCTTACTCTCAGTGTGGATAATAAGATCTGGTATCCCTAAGCATATTACTTGTGACAGAGGTACCACTTTCACCTTTCAATTATGGACATCATTAGAGAATCTTCTGGGAATCTCTCTACATAGGACAATAGGCTACAACCCTGCTGCCAATGGAATGATTAAACGTTATCATCACACTCTCAAAACAGCTGTGATATCCTGATAAAAGGACCCCAACTGGTTTTTTCAGCTTCCTTGGGTCCTACTGTGACCAAGGACACTTCCTAAAAAACACCATGGATGTCTATACAACTGAAATAGTGTACCTGCCAATTTATTTCTATCTTCAACCTTCTCCGACAACCTACAGCTCCTATATCACGTTTTGAGAAAATTTACTCTACGCCAGCTGACTTTAAAACCTGCAGCTGAAAAAACACACACTAACAGATTCGCACTCTGCAACGGACAATTTTCTGTGCAAGGATACTAGCAAGCGACCACTAAAGAGCCTTTATACAGGCTCTTTCCTCCTGATCCGTCATGATCCAAAGGATTTCTTAATCACCACTCCTGGCATAGAAAATTAGGTCTCCGATGAGCACCTAAAACTTGTATATCTACTGCAAGAGGATCTACCTACAGTTCTCCAGTCAAGAGCAGAGTGCACCATTTCCAATATATGTCTTTTTCAAGGGTGGCAGCCTTGTATCACTTGTATTTCACACACGTTCATACACTGTAACGGTTTATTCTTTTTATATTGTCCCAAACGAAGTGCATCACCTTATATGAAATGACATTTTTTTATGATATATCACCCAACCCATAGCCCAGTCATACCCTAAGTATACATTCCGGACCAGAGGTAGGGTTGTGGGAGAGTTACTGATATTTTTGGTGGCAGAGTCCATAACCTATATATCAATGAATATATTATTGAGAAACTTTAAGGGATTATTTAGTTATATATATATATATATATATATATATAAATATATATATATATATATATATATATATATATAAGCTTATTTCTGCTAGTTTTTTACGTCCATATCTGCTACAGGCATGCCCTAGCAGTCACTTTTGTCCGTAAATAACGACTTTTTGGTAAAAAATAAGTGAGGAGGAGCAAACTATTCTTAATGTTTTATAGATATCCAAATTATTCCACAGGGTTTGATGGGTGTTATATGAACTACATTCTTATCAATGTTCGTATTGATACCTAACCATAGAAAAGTCACTGTAGCTATTTTTCGATATCAATGGGAGGCCGATTATCGGTGGCGCCGTAAATTACTTGTAGAATACTTAACATATCAAAATGAAAATTTCAGGGATTTAGGTAATGGATATTAATTTTTCCATGCCAATTTTCATTTTGAAATCTGCCATAGAAAAGCCACAGTAAACGTTTATTTTCATGGGTTGACTGGTTAATTTTGTTGGCGTAGTAAATTGCTTCTGCCAATTTTCATGTTTATACCTTTTGTTCGTAAGTGACAATTTTCAGCTAAAAAATCCGTGAGGATCCCCAAACTACTACTAGAATTTTTACATATACCCAAATAATTTCAACAGAGTTTATGGGTTTTATGTGAACTACCGTCACACTAATTAATTTAATATCTGCTAGAGGTCTATTTTCGGCGGCACCGTAAATCACTCATAGAGTATGTCACATATTTACTGTAAATAACATTTTCAGGGATTTATGGGATGGATATTTCCTTTGTCCATACCACTTTTCATGTTGATATCTACCAGAAAAAAGCCACAGCTAACGTTTATTTCTGTATGGGTTTAATGGTTATCTTTGGCTGTGGAGTAAATTGATCCTAGAATAATTATCAAATCCAAATTAAAAATTTCTAGGACTGAGGTAAAAAATAGTTCCTCTGTTAATGCCAAATTTTACTATATATCTACAATTGAAAAGACACAGCTATCGTATGGCCTTCTTAAGTTTGATGCTAAATGTTGCAACATTACAGTGAATTGCGTGATAGTGAGTGACATCATCGAGGGGCAATGACGATGTCATTAATGATATCCTTCCTGAGCTCAGTTAGTTATATATTTCGCTCTACACCTCCGTGTTAACAGAACCTGTTTAAGACTGTCTTTTGGTGAATTATAGTGTTTGAATTTTTTCGACCTTCTTGCTCTGAAACTCTTGTATATAAAATCGCTCTCTGATGAAATAAATTTGGTTGCATTCACCTCATTTCTGAGTTAGAACCTAACGGCTCACTCTCACAGTAACTCTTAGGAGTATTAATTGAAATTTTCATCAGATATTTGCATAAAATAATGAATAGAATGAAATATATTTCCTATCAAATAACATACACAAATAGATTTGTTCAGCTTTATTTTATTCTTATCATATTTTGAATAAGTCAAAAATTAAATAATATAAAAAACAAAACATATCAAATAGTAAAGTTACAAATGATGGTATGACAATTAAATTCTGTGACGTAAGCATAGGAAAATTTCATTTCAGTTTTATCAAGTGGTGATGGAAACGAAAAAAAAAAATATTCAACCAGTTGAAAGGACTTTAAAATAAAATGATTCAATTCTGGAAGTCTTAAAATTCATCCCGTGGAATGGACCATTTAAACAATATGATTACTCTATTACACCAAACAGCCAATTCAGAAATCAACTTCAAGTAGATTGAAGCCATATCTAGATTTGAAAATATATATATTTTTTTTTTCAGAATTATTGATATCTACTTTCCTCTTCGCTAAGGTAACCTGTAATCCCTCTTTTCTGTAGCTAACGATGTTAGTTGATTCAGTTCACTACTGTCTCCTTTCAAAGGTAACCTTAAAGCCCCTCGTCAGAAGCTAACGATATGAATACTCATTTTTCTACTGTTCCCTTCGCCAAGGTAGCCTGGAAGCCCCTCAACTCTAGCTAACGATTTTAATGATTCATTTCTCTACTGTCTCCTTCGCCAAGGTAGCCTAGAAGCCACTTGCCTGTAGCTAACGATGTTGATCGATTAGTTTTGCTACAGTACCCTTCTGCAAGGTATTCTCGAAGTCCCCCATCTGTAGCCAGTGATGTTGATTAACTTATCTCGCTACTGTTAAGGTAGGATTGAAGCCCTCGTCTTTAGCTACCGATTTGATTGATTCATGTTGCTGCTGTCCCCTTCGCCAAGTTAGAATTGAAGCCCTCATCTTTACCTAACGATTTGATTGATTCACTTTGTCCCTGTCCCCTTTGCCAAGGTAGCTTGGAAGCTCCCTGACTGTAGTTAACGATATTGATCTGTTCATTTAGCTGCGGTCCCATCGCCAAGGTAGCGTGGAAGCCTCTAATCTGTAGCTAAAGAGGTTGATTAATTCAAATTGCTACTGTCCCCTTTGCCAAGGTAGCTTAATAGCCACTTGTCTGTAGCTAAGAAAATTAATTGATTCATTTCACTAATAACCCTTTTGCCAAAGTAGCCCGGTAGCCCCGTTATTACTTGTGGCTATGCCTCGTATGTAGCTAACAATGTTGGTTGATTCAATTCAAAATATTAAAGTCGTTTTTTTTCACTAATTTTGAGGTAGTTAACTATTTAGAATAAAAAATGGGGATAGAAATACTTACCATATATAAAATTAGATATGTTCTTATTTCCTTATTCGAAAATACATATTTCATAAAAAAAAAAAAATAAGAAACGTTGCGTGTTATATGAATAATTGACGAAGAGGGAGAAAGAATATTGAAAGTACAGCCTGAATTGAGGGGTAAAATGTTTCATAAAACAAGCATATATTTCTTATATAGATTAAAGAAAAGAATTTTGCTACTATTTTTCTCGGGCTAATCTTCTCCCCAATTGGCCAGAGTAATTGATGGCTCATGTATTTTCCGTACAGAACTAAATCCAATGTTCTGATTAGGATCCTGGTTACTATATTTCTAAAATACTACTACTACTACTACTACTACTACTACTACTACTACT
>NW_027168981.1:237500-245000 GCF_036898095.1 Palaemon carinicauda | reverse complement strand
GAAATTATTTCTTATTGCGTGTGGAAGTCTGGTCAGCCATTATACATTCCTAATTGTTCAACTTCCTCACGCAAAAGAGCAAATTATTTTCGTCTTGAATATTAAAAACACTGAACAAAAGAAGACAATGAATTTACTAAATTTGTCAAACTTGCTGCATTTGCATGCACTCGTTATTCTTTTATTTATAAAGTGATAAATTCCTTTAATTATGAAATTCACTTTAGAACTGGATCATAGATTAACGTTGGAATACCTGTTTGTGATAAGTATTTTGACCAGACAAGGGTTCAGACCTCAGCGCCAATTCGAAATAAAGGCAAATAGCTGACTTGCCTTGACTTTACCTTCCTATGGTAAATTCGATATCAAAACAATTTTACGGTTTATTTGGACACCGATATGTATGTATGTGCTTATTTTATTTAATGGTTAATCCAGCATTATTTAAGATATATAGAGCTACCAAATACTGTGTGTTCAGCAATTAATAGCTCTCTCTCTCTCTCTCTCTCTCTCTCTCTCTCTCTCTCTCTCTTTTTCTCTCTGTATATATATATATATATATATATATGTATATATATATATATATATATATATCCATCCATCCATATACCAAAGGCACTTCCCCCAATTTTGGGGGGTAGCCGACAACAACAAGAAACAAAACAAAAAGGGGACCTCTACTCTCTACGTTCCTCCAGCCTAACCAGGGACTCAGCCGAGTTCAGCTGGTACTGCTAGGGTGCCACAGCCCAACCTCCCACATTTCCACCACAGATGAAGCTTCATACTGCTGAGTCCCATACTGCTGCTACCTCCGCGGTCATCTAAGGCACCGGAGGAAGCAGCAGGGCTTACCGGAACTGCGTCACAATCGCTCGCCATTCATTCCTATTTCTAGCACGCTCTCTTGCCTCTCTCACATCTATCCTCTTATCACCCAAAGCTTTCTTCACACCATCCATCCACCCAAACCTTGGCCTTCCTCTTGTACTTCTCCCATCAACTCTTGCATTCATCACCTTCTTTAGCAGACAGCCATTTTCCATTCTCTCAACATGGCCAGACCACCTCAACACATTCATATCCACTCTAGCCGCTAACTCATTTCTTACACCGGTTCTCACCCTCACCACTTCGTTCCTAACCCTATCTACTCGAGATACACCAGCCATACTCCTCAGACACTTCATCTCAAACACATTCAATTTCTGTCTCTCCATCACTTTCATTCCCCACAACTCCGATCCATACATCACAGATGGTACAATCACTTTCTCATATAGAACTCTCTTTACATTCATGCCCAATCCTCTATATTTTACTACTCCCTTAACTGCCCCCAACACTTTGCAACCTTCATTCACTCTCTGACGTACATCTGCTTCCACTCCACCATTTGCTGCAATAACAGACCCCAAGTACTTAAACTGATCCACCTCCTCAAGTAACTCTCCATTCAACATGACATTCAACCTTGCACCACCTTCCCTTCTCGTACATCTCATAACCTTACTCTTACCCACATTAACTCTCAACTTCCTTCTCTCACACACCCTTCCAAATTCTGTCACTAGTCGGTCAAGCTTCTCTTCTGTGTCTGCTACCAGTACAGTATCATCCGCAAACAACAACTGATTTACCTCCCATTCATGATCATTCTCGCCTACCAGTTTTAATCCTCGTCCAAGCACTCTAGCATTCACCTCTCTCACCACTCCATCAACATACAAGTTAAACAACCACGGCGACATCACACATCCCTGTCTCAGCCCCACTCTCACCGGAAACCAATCGCTCACCTCATTTCCTATTCTAACACATGCTTTACTACCTGTGTAGAAACTTTTCACTGCTTGCAACAACCTTCCACCAACTCCATATAACCTCATCACATTCCACATTGCTTCCTATCAACTCTATCATATGCTTTCTCCAGATCCATAAACGCAACATACACCTCCTTACCTTTTGCTAAATATTTCTCGCATATCTGCCTAACTGTAAAAATCTGATTCATACAACCCCTATATATATATATATATATATATATATTAGCCAGTTTTCTTGAATTCTATGGATAAACTTTTGTTTGGTTGTTATGTTAGAAAAAAATAGGAGGAAACTTTTCACATGTAAGTGAAAGTATACGGGAAAAAAAAACTTTTCTTTCTTACTATTGATTTTTTTTTTATTTCAATGTATAAAATTCTCTGTGATTAATTATATTTATATTCTGAATAACACATATATGTATGGGGCACAAAAGTCCTAAATGATTAAAGCCTCAAAAGAGCTTATTATCCGGCCCTGCTCTTAAAAGTATACCAGCGTATATATATATATATATATATACTGTACACACACACACACACACACACACATATATATATATATATATATACTGTACATATATATATATATATATATATACTGTACATATATATATATATATATATATATGATAAATTTTGCACATTTTTACGTGTTTTTCATATTCAAATAAGCCATATATATTTTGATATATTAATGTCTGGATTCTCTTAACGACCTCGGGATCAGAGCCCCAGGCGAAATCTCACAAAGACAAGAGCTTGGCTCCGGCCGGGAATCGAACCCTGGTCGGCAAGCTTATATAGACAGTGACTAACCCATTCGGCCACGAAGGAAGATAAAAGTCAATGACAATTCTACTGTCCTTATACTTGTCGAATTCAGGTATTTTGTACTTAGAATTGAAATCAACCCATCTTCACCATCGTAGCTAATGGTGAAGATGGGTTGATTTCAATTCTAAGTACAAAATACCTGAATTCGACAGGTATAAGGACAGTAGAATTGTCATTGACTTTTATCTTCCTTCGTGGCCGAATGGGTTAGTCACTGTCTATATAAGCTTGCCGACCAGGGTTCGATTCCCGGCCGGAGCCAAGCTCTTGTCTTTGTGAGATTTCGCCTGGGGCTCTGATCCCGAGGTCGTTAAGAGAATCCAGACATTAATATATCAAAATATATATGGCTTATTTGAATATGAAAAACACGTAAAAATGTGCAAAATTTATCATTAATTGAATGCCAAGTAACAAACTACCAATTAGCTACGATGGTGAAGATGGGTTGATTTCAATTCTAAGTACAAAATACCTGAATTCGACAGGTATAAGGACAGTAGAATTGTCATTGACTTTTATCTTCCTTCGTGGCCGAATGGGTTAGTCACTATCTATATAAGCTTGCCGACCAGGGTTCGATTCCCGGCCGGAGCCAAGCTCTTGTCTTTGTGAGATTTCGCCTGGGGCTCTGATCCCGAGGTCGTTAAGAGAATCCAGACATTAATATATCAAAATATATATGGCTTATTTGAATATATATATATATATATATATACAGTATATATATATAGACATATATATATATATATATATATATGTATATATATATATAAATATACATATATATATATATATATATATATATGTACAGTGGTACCTCTACATACAAATTTAATCCGTTCCAGAACCAACTTCGGATGTAGAAAATGTTCTGATGTAGAAACGAATTTTCCCGTAAGAATACGTTGAAATAGGATTAATCCGTGGTTGATCCCAGAAACCTATGATAACATCTTAATAAAATACTACATATAATTTCCCATGAGAATAATGCACACTAAATTAGATAGTAGACATATAAATAAGAAGAATTAGCAAAAAATTATAAATAAGAAACGGGTTTTTAGCGTCACTTTACCTTAGAAACTCCAGCGCAGGTGTTGTTGGTCTTGCTACGCAGAGAGGATACAGACGGGCGGCGAGGAGGTAGAGAGGTTAATTACGATAAACGTACACTACCGTAACTTAATCTAACTTACACTAAGTGAACTTTAACATGACTTTTTTTTTTTATATTTTATATTTTTTTTACATTTTCTTTTTTTCTTTTTGATGATTAATTTTAATCAAATTTACTCACCACACTTAAAATTGATTGAATTTCTTTCTCTTCACTCTTTGCCGTTTTCTTTGTTTCACTTTCTTCCGCTTCACTCTTTACCGTTTTCTTCGAATCACTTACATCCTCTTCATCACGAGTTCGCTTCGTAGTTTTTTTAAAGAAATTATTGATAGATAGTTTCTTGGTACGGTTTTTCAGAATGTTTCGAAAGTGAGTTAGGCAAACATCATCGAACTGCGAAACTACACGACAAACCTGCAATTTTTTTGAGTGGTATTTGTCGATGAAGTCGACCACGTCTTGATATTTTCCTAACACCTCTTTTATATGCGCCGAACCTAACACATATTCTACTTTTTCGCTCCCTTCCTCGTCATCACTCATATGCTCAGACATAGCATGGAGTTCCTTGAGCTCATCTGTGGTAAGTTCGTCGTGATGTTCGACGACGAGTTCCGTAACGTCATCTGCGTCGACATCCAGACCCATGGACTGGCAAAGGGAGACGATTTCCTCTATGTCTTCCGCTGCACCCACCACGGAATCAGGTTCGGGGTCAAAACCTTCGAAATCTCGGGAAGAAACTGCATCCAGCCACAGCTTCTTCCAGGCAAAATTGAGGGTCCGTCGAGTTAATCGCACCCAAGCCTGATCTATGATCTTCAAGCTGTGTACAATGTTGAAGTGGCTTCTCCAAAATTCACTGGCTCCTCCAAAATTCACGCAAAGTTAAGTTGGTGCTTTGCGTGACATTAAAGCACTGCTCAAATAAGTGCTTGGTGTACAGCTTCTTAAAATTAGAGATGACTTGCTGGTCCATGGGCTGAAGGATAGAGGTGGTATTCGGTGGAAGATACAGCACCTTTATGAACCTAAATTCATCGAAGATATCATCTTCAAGTCCAAGGGGGGGGGGGGTGAGAGGGTGCATTGTCAAGGCATAGCAGGCACTTTAAAGGCAATCTCTGTTCATGAAGATACTTCTTCACAGAAGGGCCGAAAACTTGGTTAACCCATTGCACAAAGAACTGCCTAGTGACCTAGGCCTTCGAGTTGCATTGCCAGAAAACATGAAGCTGGTCTTTAACGATGTTGTGTGCCTAAAAGGCCATAGGGTTCTTGGAATGGTAAACCAGTAAGGGCTTGACTTTAAAGTCCCCGCTAGCGTTAGCACATAGGGCAAGAGTCATCCGATCCTTCATTGGCATATGCCCAGGCAATTTCTTCTCTTCGGCGGTGATGTAGGTTTGACTGGGCATCTTCTTCCAAAACAGCCCAGTTTCATCACAATTAAACACTTGCTGCTCTACGTAGCCTTCTTCCAGCCCAATCCTTTCGAAGTTCTTGACAAAGTCAGCTGCAGCCTTTGTGTCCGCACTAGCAGCCTCTCCGTGGCGAACAACTGAATGAATCCCGGACCGTTTCTTAAATTTCTCAAATCAGCCACGAGATGCCTTAAAATCATCTGAGGAAAGTTCGGTTGAACTCTCCCCAGCATCACCCCCAGAGTTCTCCTCCTTCAAGTCCGTAAAGATGGCATGCGCCTTCTTGCAGATGACGGTCTCGGTGATGGTGTCGTCAATGATCTCTCTGTCCTTGATACACACTATCAGAAGTCGTTCCATCTCTTCTATGATAGGGCTACAGGGTTTTGAAATAATGGTGATCCCCTTAGGAGGTTTCACTGCTTTAATAGCTCCCTTATGTTTGAGGATTGTCGAGATCGTCAACATATTACGGCCATACTGTCTAGCAAGTTCATTCACGCGGACGCCACACTCATGTTTTTCAATAATTTCCTGCTTTATGTCTAAAGAAAGCATTTCCTTCTTCCTTTTCTCACCACTACCACTACCACTTGCAAAACTAAGTCTTTTAGGACCCATACTTTGTGTAAATTACCGTAAAAGGATGCACGTAAAAAATCACGATTAAAACACAGTTAATAGCAGAACGCACAGGGCACAACCGCAAGAAGCCGACGAAAACAGAGGACTGACCCGAGTCGCGCTAATTGATGGTCCTTCCGAGGTCGAAGTGCTGCCTTCTATCGGGGGAAATAAAAAACACTTCAGGCGCTATGAGCACCGACTATATATATATATATATATATATACATGTATGTATATACATATGTATATATATATACATGTAGGTATATATATATATATATATATGTATATTTGTATATATATATATATATATATTTGTATATATATATATATATATATAGATAGATAGATATATACATATATATATATATATATATATACATGTATGTATATACATATGTATATATATATATATATATATGTATATATATATATATATATATATTTGTATATATATATATATATATATTTATATATATATAGATATAGATATATATATATATATATATATACATATATATATATATATATATATACATACATGTATATATGTATATATATATATATATATATACATATATTGGAAATTATATGAATGTTTATTCATTATGGATTATCGTAATTTTTTAAAAATATTCTACTCCCTCCGATTGAATATTTTAGAATAACAATCTAATTTTTTTCTTTTGTTTTAAATTTTCGAAATAAATTTTTGTGGGAGTCTAACCCAAAGAACAACTTCAATCAAATCAATGTGCTAACCTATTGGAAACGTCCCTGTCTGCTATCTTGCTGACTGGGGTTTGAGACCCGCTCAACTTCTATACTTTCTTGTAGCGTGTGCAACCTCACCATTATCTTAAGCTAAGGATATGCGTTTTAGTGATGCCTATATGTTTACCTGCTGAGTCAGCATCTGCCATTACCTGTCCCTACCTCTTGGTGAGAGGGGCTGGGCACTGATCATTTGTGTATTTGCCATAGTATTCCTTATAGGATGAAGAGACTGGTCTCCCAGCTTTTCCCATTGATGTGAGGAAAATATATAGGGTCAGAAATCAGCGATGCTTAGCATATGTTGAATTGAAATTTAGAGAAAGAAAATAATCCACCACAAAAACATTTTTTCAACGAAAGCACCCGTTCTGATAGAAGGTGTTTTTATATTGTCGGTTGCTTTTCTTTTTTATTTCTTTTACTATGTGTGTCTATCGTGGTGTGATTTTGATATCATTAAAATATTGGAAATACTTTGTATGTTTTTCATTAAGGATCATCAAGATATCTATACATAATTATTGTTAAATGTTAAACAATCTTAACGTGATTATCATTTTTTGCTGAATATCTTTTAGATAATCATTGTTTCATGCTAAACAATCTTTACATAATTATTGTTTTATGATAAACGATATCTAATGAGTTATTGTTTTATGGCAAACAACCTTAACATATTTATTGTCATTTTGCTGAAAAACCTTTACATAATTATTGTTTTATCCCAAACAATCTTTATATAATCATTGGTACATACTAAATAATCTTATATTGATCTTTATTTTATGCTAAACAATCTTTACATAATTATTGTTTTTTGCTAAACAACCTTTGCATGATTATTGTTTTATGCTAAACAACCTTTATACGATTA
>NW_027168981.1:230000-232500 GCF_036898095.1 Palaemon carinicauda | reverse complement strand
TTGTATTAATAATGATATACAGATAACACAACCAAAAATATGCGACGAATCTTTTCTGATTACATCTAAGGAGCAATTTCAGAATGTTTATGAACATTGTTTAAATACACATCTGGTGTGATATAGACCAATATAATTGTAAGTAATCCCAACAGCATATAAAGACTGAAATTATCAAACATAAAATTATTAGCTCCATTTTGAAAAATAACTTTTCTCCACACTGTTATCCTCGTAGGTATCTGATGTATTAACGTTTATCCATAATGTTAAATCTCTATTTAAAAAATCGCATTCACATGCAATTTTCCGACCATGAGTAAGAAGTTTTATAAGTTACATCCGCTTTGGGAAGGGAAATTTATTTCCTTTCTTGCTTTGTACGAGAGAGATAATCGCATTTTCCCACATATCAGACCTCGGGAGATAATTCAGGTACTAACAACACTAGAATGGGGTGATTGCGTTGCTAATTTTGATGAAGATACTAGTGTAAATTAATATGTTCATATATCTGCATCCTTTTTATCTGTAAGTACTTTTAAATGCATTGTTTGTTCATTACAGGCACAAACTGACAATACTTCATTACGACAATGTGAAGTAAAGATAGAAGTTAATCTTTAAACAAAAGACAGGGAACAGATTAATATTTTGTGATTTTAACAAATATTTGTTTTGAGAAATTTTCGGCTATTTTGCACACAAACATAATCCTACAGTTTTAGTGCATTATTGTTTATTTGTTTATAATGAAAACTACTCGCGCATTATAATTTTCTTTCCAGAATCAAAGTATAGTAAAATATTTTGTTTGGTTTCCCAGTTGCCTATTTACTAGAGAGAAACAAAAACTAGTAATTTTGGGTTTTATTCGCTGTCTTAAAAACCTTAGGGAATTATCATCCAATACCTTTAAGTTGAGTTAAATACTTTGACGTAGTAAGGTTTGGTAAGTGTCAGAAATTATTTACCTTATTTAAACTGTCTGTAATGTAAACGTTCGTAACTTTGTTGGAAGAGAGAAAGAGAATTTTATGTAATTTTCTCGTTCCTAAAACAAAAACGTGCTTAAAGTTATGAGTAGAAGCAAGCACTGTTTTTCATACAAGCATTATTAAACTTAGGATAAATTGATATTTTTCCTTAAATATCCCTATAAAACAACTTTTCCAACACCCATGGATGACAAATAAGCACCATCATTATCATCAAGAGATATGTTGTCCCATTCCATTTTTACCTTAGAATTTATAAAACATATAAACAAGGGCAATTGCATTTATAAAAATAATAATCATATAATAACATAATTATCCCTAGTGATATAAAAATAAGAAAGGGTTACTTGAAATATGAATTTTACACAGAGAAAAATATTTGGGCTTTAAGTGTTAAAAGAAAATAATAGCCTAAGGCAGTTAATATTTTGGTCTTTCATTTTTTGGTAGGATTTGAAAGAATATCTGGAATTGTTTATGTTTCAAAATTAGATTTTAAATAAACTCACGAATGGACTATGTAGTGAGGAGAAGCGGTGATGATATAGTATTTGTTAAGGAATATCAGATATTCATAGTTAGGTGAGCTTGCAGGGAGCTTTTGACCTAACAGATGAATCTAATGCAATCAGTACGATGAATAATAGTGGTCAGGTAGATGAAATTAAAACTAATGAATATGCTACTTATATGGAACTAAGGTGTCATCCTCTACAGGTAGTTAACATGAAATAGGTTTATTTTAAAGTTGTTTATGTTAGAAATAGTAACACAGTTCATGTTTCAATGCTACACCGAACCTTATTTGCATGGTTTTACTAAGCCTATTATTATTATTATTATTATTATTATTATTATTATTATTATTATTATTAATAATAATAATAATAATAATAATAATAATAATAATAATAATAATAATAATAATAATAATAATAATAATAATAATATTATTATTATTATCATTATTACTATCATTATTATTATTATTATTATTATTATTATTATTATTTTCATTACTGTTATTAGCATTATTACTGATAATAATAATAATAATAATAATAATAATAATAATAATAATAATAATAATAATAATAATAATAATATTATTATTATTATTATTATTATTATTATTATTATCATTATTGTAATAATAATAATAATAATAATAATAATAATATTATTATTATTATTATTATTATTATTATTATTATTATTATTATTTTTATTTTTATTATCAATATTATTAATATTATTACTTTCATTACTGTTATCATCATTATTATTGATAATAATAATAATAATAGTAATAGTAATAATAATATTATTATTATTATTATTATTATTATTATTATTATTATTATTATTATTATTATTATTATTATTACAAGCTAGTCTATAACCTTAATTACAAAGGCAAGAAGCTATAAGCCGAAGAGCTCAAATAAAAAAATAAACTACAAGAGGAGTATAAACAATGCAAATAAGACATTTCAAGA
>NW_027168981.1:215000-225000 GCF_036898095.1 Palaemon carinicauda | reverse complement strand
GAAATAGTCTTTGAGACTGACTGCCCTCAGTATCACGCTAATAACTCAATATTTTTGGTTTAATAAAACCTTTAATATTTTATTTTATTACAAGTACTAACAGTAATAAGTTACAGAGTCTAAGAAAATAGAGGCAACTTTTGCGTATATAGTGTTTTTTTTTTTTTTTTTTTTAACATAATGCATTAAGAAAGAATATTTTTTACTAATGTATAAATAATCTTAAGAATGTTTAAATTTCCTTTACAAAAACATTGATTGTTTAAAAAAAAAAAAAAAATAATAATAAAAGATTCCTACGTACTCTAGTCTGGAAGTTTGTGTGCGTGAGAGAGAGAGAGAGAGAGAGAGAGAGAGAGAGAGAGAGAGAGAGAGACTCTTTGAGCTTCTATATTACATTTCCTTGGAAGTAACGGACATCCGCAGGCCATTGCAGCTAATGGGTAAACTTTTGTGTTGGAATTATGACAAAAGTTCCATACCTTACGAGAGTCGGAATGTCTAACAATGGTCAATGTTTTTAATTTAATTATCGTTTCATGTATGCACTTCCATGAAGGTAAGTGCGAAGCCCTACCTACCTAACTTATGCAATGAATTTCATGCAATACTTTATCAAGTTTTAGGATTTACTCCTTATGGGTTACTCAGTTACATTTGTGGAAAATGACATCTTTCACTAGTTACCTAGTCTAATGAGGAGTGCACTTAACTTCAGTAACCGTGAGTACATTTTTTCACTTCTTCTAAAACACTTTTTATATCTTAAAAAAATCCTAATAAGAATAATATAATAACAAAATCTTATAAAACGTTTAATTTGTCTATATATGTATAAGAGTTATTACTTTTATGATTAAATATGTTCATATATGATGGTAATCACCACAAGGGAAAACATAAATATATATATATATATATATATATATATATATATATATATATATATATATATATATATATATATATATATATATATATATATATATATATATATATATATATATATATATATATATATATATATATATATATATATATATATATATATATATATATATAAAAGGTTGGTTGTTGAATTAAAAGGAAATTTGAAAGGATTTTACTTTTAGAGACAGGTGCGAACAGAGTAAGGATGATGGTGGTAGTGGAAGAGGGCCGTCATGTCACGGATAGTGGTAGTTAGAAATGGGTTGTAAGGCCTTTGATAAGTAGAAAAAAGTTGCAAGAGGGGTCGTCCCACTCTTTACTCCCTTGGGTCCCTGCTGAGTATTTTAGTAGTAGAGAAAGTTATGGAAGCATATAGGGGATGATGTGTATAGGGCCTTACGGTGAGGGGATGAGATGGGTTTGATGAGAATTTCGGAGGTTGTTACCTCGGTGGAGGTAAGCTTGAAAGCAATTGTCTGTGTACTTGTATGTTTTCGACAATTGCTCTTACCAGTATGGCTGCAGTCTGCCTGGCTTGTTGTGAGTTGATGTCCTCTAGTAGGTAGTGCAGGAGGGCCTGTTGTGGTATGTCGTGACGATGTTCACGTGGTCTTTGGTTGTATTCCAACATCTCCCAATTTTCTTTTTATCCCAGCCTGAGTCTGTATATGCATACAACCTGCTCTTTTGGTGTGTGTCTGTCAATAGAGGAAAGCTCTAATTCAGTGGCCCATTTGTACCATGTGGCAGAGGGGGAGCTATTCCCTATCCACTTGTGTAGCTCCTTGATTAGATTTTCTTTGAGCCGTGACTTTATTTTATTTTTAATTTTGTTGCAGTGCAGGCTGTATGTGCACCTCTACTCTTTCTATATGTCTTGTGCTTATGGCTAACTCATCTGCTCTCTCGTTCCCTGGTATTCCAATATGACTTGAAATCTAGTTGAGAGTCGCAGGTCTGACTCTTTCATTGTGCTGATATAAATAGTGCTTTGATATCAGCTAGCAGAGCCTTGTTTTCCTTGTTCTTTTCTTGTTGCAAGGCTTGCATTGAGGATCTTGAGTCAGTATGGATGACTAGTGGTCCTTCCTCATTTACAATGGAGTATTTTAGTGCTTGTTTTATTGCGACAAATCCTGTTTGCATAGTGGAGGCATTGTTGGATGTCCAGCAGGCCGTGAAATTAAAGGGAAAATACTCCAGCTCCAGTTGTCTGGATTCCAGGGTCTACAGTACCATCAGTGTAGTAGGTCTGTTGTTTCCGCAATCATGAATTCCTCCTGGGCCACATTCATTAGTTCCTCCATTGGGCAATCTTCCTTTGCTCAAGGAAGCTTAGTGTACCTAAAGGTCAACACTTCTTTCTTCCACGGTGGGATACGTTGTGCGCCCTGGCCCGAGTCTGAGCTTAGTTGCAGAATATCCACAGCCAAACCCTGGCTCTTTAGGTTATTGCTGTGGTCCTTGCCTATGAAGCTCTAGGTTTGGATCTTAAGATGCTTGGTAAGTTTCTCTCACTCTTTTTTGTTATCGAATCTCTGTCAGAGAGGAACATCTTTGCAATTGTGGATGCGTTTCTCTGCGCAATCCTGTCTTCTATTCATGGCAGGCTAGTTCCCAGCCTAATGTTACACAGTCTTGTCCACGTAGTGGGTCCCAGCATGAGTCTCAAGGCCTTTTTTTAAGTACCTCTACCGTAGCTTTTCGGATGTTAGTCTGGCCTCTTAAGGTGGGAGCATCATAGACCACTAGCGTTCTGGAGCAGGCTAGATAGTACTACTTTTGAACATGCTCTTTTGCTCTGTCATTTAACTTCGAAATGTATCTCATGGCTGCCAGTCTTCCATTTGATTTCTCCTTTGGATACTTGATTCCCTCCCTGAAGATGAGTTATTTGTCTATTACTATGGAGGATTGATTTTTGTTTTATTATTATTTATTTATGTTTGCCAAATACAGAGAGAGAGAGAGAGAGAGAGAGAGAGAGAGAGAGAGAGAGAGAGAGAGAGAGAGAGAGAGAGAGAGAGAGTGCGTGTGTGTGTGTCAGTGAGCGAGAGGTAGGTAGTGTATTGGTTGTTTGTTGTGAGAAAGACTGTTGGTATAAATGAGATTGTTTGTTTATGTTTTTAGTTAGGTTACGACAGTGGTGAATGTCTTGGGTGAATGGTTTTTTTTATTTGACTGCAGCTAGAGGCAGTTGTGTGTGTGAATGATGGATTATCATTATTAATTTTTCCGATCAGCGTTTAAGTGTTTGATTATTTTGACAACTGTAATTCCTCCCTTGGAGAGATCAAATTATTTTTTTGAATGCCGATCTATAGTTGCTGACCTGGCTTGTAATTGATTGTGTTAGACTGCTCTTTTGGACATCCCAACCCCTGATGACCTGCCTATTTATTACAATTAAGTACGATGATAATGATGGTAACGACGATTATGATCACCACTAATTGACTGTTCAGTTTAATTGACTGGAACTGAATATAGTTCCGTTTAAAACAGATTGGTGGCTGTGCCGAGAAAGATTGATCGGTTTGTGTTCGTAGACAGTTTCCACATTGATAAATATATAATAATAAACATATTTGGTTGTCGAATTCCAGTGTAGAATTAGATTCATTATATTCAAATGAGGAAGAAGGAAACCAGAAGGGACTATGCAGTGTAGATAGTAGTGGGAATGAGGTTGAAGTTTTTAAGACAATAGTAATGATAGAGGTACCGAGGTGTGAAAGGTTTATTGTACATAGCAGTAGGGATGTGTATGAATTTTTAGGGAGTATAAAAGATTCTCTTAGGCTAAGTATGGTGATAGTAAGAGAGTTTGGGCTAGGGAGTAAGGTGAATATTTGACAGAGTATTTGTTGACGATGTATGGTGTGATAATAAGTGTAGGGGATGTTGATTATGAAAGTGTAAAGAAGAGAATAATTGAGCAGGTAAAACATATGAAAGGTAGTGTTAGGTATAAGCATAAAAATGATTTTGATGAGGCTCTAATAAATGTGGGTGAGGCTATTTCTATGTATGTATGTCGGTTAGAAACGTTAGCAAGTAAGAAGTATGGAGATGAAGGTATAAATGAGAATATCGAGTTTTTGAGGAAGTTTTTGGCGACAGTACCTGAGAATGTGTATGAATTTATCAATTTGAAACAGAAGATGAAAATGAAGTGGACGCAAGAGAGATTGACATGGGATGATATACTAGAGATAGTTGAGGATCATCGGTTAGAAACGTTAGCCAGTGAGAAGTATGGAAATGAAGATATAAATGAGAATAACGAGTTATTGAGGAAGTTTTTGGCGACAATATCTAAGAATGTGTATGAATTTATTAATTTGAAACAGAAGATGAAAATGAAGTGGACGTAAGAGAGATTGACATGGGATGATATACTAGAGATAGTTGAGGATCATGAGTTAGATAGGTGTATGAAAGAAAGTAAATCTGTGAATGCAAGTACTGGAATGGAGGAAAGCATGCCAGAATTTGTTCGTTTTAGAGATGCTGTTATGAGAGGACCGATGAGGGTAGCTGATAGTGCAGTAGATGGGAGTGTTAGGGTGAGTAATGTAGGAATACATGCACGGAGAAATGAAGGGTTTAGGCAAGGGAATGAGGTTTGGAGAGATAGGAGTGCTAGTGCGCAGTGAGGTATGTCAGATAGTCGTGTCCGTGAAGAGAAGTGTTATAGGTGTGGAAAGGAGGGTCATAAGAAGAATGAACGAGATGGGCTCTAGGTGCTTGTTTTGGATATGGTGAGGTAGGGCATAGAATTAGTGAGTGCAAAAAAGAGAAATGGGTAAAATGTTATCGTTGTGGTATGACTGGGCACGTAGCGAGTGGATGTCGTAGTAATCATACGAATGTGATTTGTGGTAATTGTGGTACGGATGGTCATTATGCTACAATGAGCAAGGAGCCGCAGGGTGAGTGTACTAAATGTGGTGTAGATGGACATATAGATAAGGTTTTTAGGAAGAAGAGATTAAATCACCCAGGATGTTTGGTAAACTAGTTAGTAAGAGGGTTCAGCTGGGTGAATTCTCTGTGTGTATGGAGGGAATAGGATCAATGCTCATGAGAATGGGATGAACATTTGGTTGAAAATAAGTAAGTATGAACCCAGTATGCATGAGAAGCTAGGGCTAGAAAATAACCATTTTGTGTTAGTTGAATATAAGAAAAACCGGCGTTTGAAATTTTAAAGTGAGGAGAAAGTGCAAGGGAAATTTATAGGTATAGTTAGGAATCCGAATATGCATGACGAGGGTGTAAATGTACAAGTGAGTTTGGAAGATAAATGTGTTAATACAGATGAATCATGGCTGAGTATGAATGATACCTATAGTGTGTGTGGTTTTTCCTTAAATGATATAAAAGAAAGTTTGACAGATGCGAGAATAAGAGATAGGAGGATGATAAATAGTATTAATGGTTCATTTATTAAAGTAGAAAATGGTTTTGATGAAACGGATGAATTGTTGACGGAAATAAGTAAGATTTTAGGGCCAGATGATAGTGAGGTAGATGGGATAGTGCTTGATATATTAGATGATAGGAGAACAGATGAGAATCA
Source organism: Palaemon carinicauda (assembly GCF_036898095.1). Lineage (NCBI taxonomy): Eukaryota > Metazoa > Arthropoda > Malacostraca > Decapoda > Palaemonidae > Palaemon > Palaemon carinicauda. The sequence continues at coordinate 219,485 of NW_027168981.1, read as the reverse complement.
GAATAGGACATTGATTGATAGCGATATGGAAGAAGTGAATATGAGAGTATATGAAGGCCTAGTTACTCGAAGCAGAGGACCTGTTCCCGACTGCGACTGGGTTATGAAAATATTAGGTAAGTGTTGTGTAAGATGGATTTGGCAAAGTAGGGGGGGAAGGAATGTGGAGGATTGAATTTTTTTTATTTTTTTTTGGGCCAAATCCAGAGAGAGAGAGAGAGAGAGAGAGAGAGAGAGAGAGAGAGAGAGAGAGAGAGAGAGAGAGAGAGTGTGTGTGTTTGTGTGTGTGTCAGCTAGCGATAGGTAGATAGTGTATTGATTGTTTGTTGTGAAAAAGACTGTTAGTATAAATGAGATTGTTTATTTATGTTTTTAGTTAGGTTACGACAGTGGTGAATGTCTTGGGTGAATGTCTTTTTTATTTGACTGCAGTTAGAGGCAGTTGTGTTTATGAATGCTGGATTATCATTACTATTTTTTCGACCAGCGTGGAAATGTTTGATTATTTTTACAACTGTAATTCCTCCTTTGCAGATATCAAATAATTTTTTTTTGAATGCCGATCTATAGTTGCTGACCTGGCCTGTAATTGATTATGTTAGACTGCTCTTTTGGATTGCTTTACAGTTTAGGACCAGGCCATTTTATTAAAATTAAGTACCATGATAATGATGGTGACGCCGATTATGATCACCACTAATTGATTGTTCAGTTTGATTAACTGGAACTGAATATAGTTCCATATGCCATAGATTGATGGCTGTACCGAGAAAGACTGATTGGTTTGTGTTCGTAGACAGTTTCTGCATTAATAAATATACAATAATAAACATATTTGGTTGTGGTGCATCTTCGTTTTAAGTTTTTATATTTTGCTCATGGTTTATGTGTCTGTGACATTTTATTTATTTTGTATGTTAAGTTATTTTTAGTATTGATTGTTTTAGTATTAAGAAATATAGTTTTAAGGTTATGTTTTGTTTTTATGTCGTTTTTGTCCAAGTGTCCCGCTGCTGAGAACGTAAGGGGGAAGTTTGTATTAACGAGAAATTTGTCAGTTAGAGTAATTCAAGGGTGTGGTGGATGTTCTTGTGACCTCCCGCCACATCACAACTCCCAGTTATGTGCAGCTGTTCATCCACTCTAGGGGTCCCATTCCTATTGTGAGTTGATGCAGGGGTCTGGGCTTTTATTGTCATTGCCTTGTTTTTGCCTATATTTATTTTTAGTCCCAACTCATTATAGTTTTGATTGATGTCATTCAGTGCTCTCTACATTCTTACCATTCTGACTGGTCCTCGACCTATTACAGATACATTACCCACATAGATGAATATCTCTACTCCTTCACGGAGTTGGAGCGAGGCTATGTTTTCCATGAGGATCTTAAAAGGGAGGGGGCAGAGAATTCCTCCCTGTGGAGTTCTGTTTTCCAAGTCAATAAATGCTGATATCACTCTTTGGAATTTGGCTCTGGCTTGTCTCCCTAGGACATAGTTCTTTATAAACATAGTTAATGACCTTCTACTCCTTATCTGGCCACAGATTGCAGCATTGATGCTGGGCTGGCTACCTCCAATGCTTTTTCAAAGGCTATGAAAATTATAGTTGCCTTCTTTTGGTTTATACAACTGAGAACGTCTGTAATGTATTCAGTGGCTCCAATTCCCTCCAGATATGCATATAGCTGTTTATTTTGTACTTCATTCTTTTTAGCAGCATTTTTCTCTACTTTTCTATGCAGGATACTAGAGCTATTGGTCTCGGGTTCTCCAGACCCTTTGGCTTAAGGATCGGCTGTGTGTCCCACTGCCTCCAGGTCTGGGGCCTTGTGTGCTCAAGTTGTGTCTTGTTCATTAACTTCAGGAATGTGGTTTCTCCTGCTGGACCCATTTGTCTGATCATGGTGTAGGTTAGACTATCTGCCCTTGGTGCAGTGTGTTTGCCTGTTTTCTATACTACCCTCCGTTCCTCAGTTGTATATGGGGTGTCTCTGTCATCCTGTAGCTGGCAGGCTGTGTTGATTTCCTCCCACCTAGCTGGCGCCAGTTGCTCCTGCAGCATTCTGGTTTCAGGGGAGAGGTTATCTGATCCTGTTCTGCTTGCGAAGGCTGTCAAAATCTTTTCTGCCTCTTCTTGGGGGTGCAGGTGAATTGCAGCTGGTGTCATTTATCCAGGTACTCTGTTCAGCCATATCCATAATTCGGAGTGTTGTATACTGTGATAAGTTTGTGCACCATTCCATCCATTTTTCTATTCATATTTCATAAATTCTTTGTTGGACATAATTTTCAACTGTTTGCAGTAGCCCTCTGTTCTTTATGGCGACTCTTCTTCTGTAGAGTTCTTTGACCCTATTGAGCCATGTTTTGAGTATTCATACTTCTGGGCAGTAGTACCAGGAGTCCTTGTAGGTGTAGTTTCTTCATGCTGCCTTCATTGGCATTGCTTTGCTAGCTGCAGTGTGAAAAACATCAACAAGGGTCTTTTATAGTTGATATGTGTCCTCTGGAGGGTTGTATTTTGCTGCCCAGTCTACCAGGTCTCGATTCCATCTTGGTGGAGGTGGTGGTGTTGGAGGTAGTAGCTATTGCATCTCTAATTGTATTACTGTGGCAAAGTGGTCAATAACCAGGGTTAAGTGCACCCGTGATCTAGTTAGGCGCCTTGTTGCAGTTTTGGCAAAAGTCGGATCTAGTCTGCCCCCTCTTATGTGTATAGGGAGCCCTGTGTTTGGTAGGGAGACTCCTTCAAACTCCCTTAGAGTAAAGGCTATGTGCTCTCCTAAAGGGTTTGTTGTATATGCGGATGATAATATGGGATGATGTGCATTAAATCCCCCATATATAAATTGTTTGTGGGCCTTCTGTGTGCAAAGAATTTGGTCAGTTGCAGTTCTCCTTGCTTTTCTCTGTTTATTTTTCTGTATATGTTATATATATATATATATATATATATATATATATATATATATATATATATATATATATATATATATATATATATATATATATATATATATATATATATATATATATATACTTTTTGGTTAAGTAATGTTGCTGTTACTGCCAGTGTTTCTAAATTGCTACCACAGGGAAATAGGTTGTGTAACCTCGTTGTTGGTATTGTTGTTCAAACTAGTGTAGTTAGACCTTTGTTTGTGCCTATCTGTGGGGTGGTGTAGGCATACAACCTGCAATTCCGAACTTTGTGCCTGTTGTTAGGAATGTTTCTAGCCACAGAATGACATCTATCTTCTCTGTTTTGCAGACTGCAATTAGAGAGGACATCTTAGGCCTCACTCCAGCTGAATTCCAATTAAGGATCTTCATTCCAAAGTGTAGATTGAAGAGAACTGTCTATGATCCCTAGGGGCGAAGGCAATTGCTCTAACCTCTGTTGGTGTAGAAGAAGAGTTGAGAGTGGATGAGGTGATGGTGGTTGAGCTGAAAGGGATGATGGGGATGGAGTCTGATGAAGCGGATGTAGAAAGTGCGGAGGAGAGTGGTGATCGTGTGGGAGGTCGGGGTGTTGAATTGAGAGAGGTGATCTCCTGGATGGCGTTAGGGACGGGGGGGGGGGGGGGGGGAGGGGGGGGGGGGTACTTGGTTTTGGAGAGAAAACTCTTGAGCAGTTACTTTATGCTTGCTAGTATAGTGCCAGCATTGATCTTTCCTGTCACAGCCTGAGTGACATGGTCAGTCAACATTTCCCTAAGGACTGTTGTTTTATGAATATGATCCTCGGTAGAGGCTTAAGAGCTTGAGATGTGGAGGTGGAGGTGGGGGCACTTGTGGAGGATCTACCTCTGGAAGAGTCTCTTATGAGCTCTTCCTGTATGTAGAATCTCCTCCTCTGCTGAGGTTGTGGAGCCATTCTTCCTCATGGCTCCTCTCTCTTTCTTTTGGGGAAGGCTGCTATTAGTCTAGCGACCATTTCAGGGATCCCCAAGCAATGGCCATGGGGTACTTTTTGCAGTTGGAGCATTTTGGGTTGTTGGAATGCCCACTGCTTTCTTGTCTATGCACTCTTGGGTGGGAAGACTTGGCTGCAGACTGCACAAAAGTCGAATTTGGTCTTTGTGATGACCAAATTTTTGGCACTTATAGCACCTAAGAGGGTCTGATAATACATCTTCACCCAGAAGCTACCAAAGTACCCTAGATCCACTTTTCTTGTGTGTGGCCCCTTGGAGGTAACGAGGACGGCCTTGGTTAGGCGCCCAGCCTTGTTCTTCATTCTCTCTGCTGCTGTTATATTGTGTAGGTCTGCCAAGTGGCTCTCCATCGTTTCCATGGGATAGCTTACAACCACAGCCTTCTTTTCTTTCTCCTCTTCCTAGAGCTCTCTCAGCTGTAAGGCTTGTGTGCTTCTCAGCATAATGAGAGCTCTAGGATCCTCAGTTGAGATCATCCACTGTCCTTTTCGGTTGGGTTTCACCTGAATCTTCAGGTTCTTATTCAAAAGCCACTATGGCTTTTA
>NW_027168981.1:205000-207500 GCF_036898095.1 Palaemon carinicauda | reverse complement strand
AGAGACTCCTATCCAATGCCATCTGTGCCAGCTGCTGAAATGTCTCCCCTCTATTTGCTTTCTTGAAGGTTTTCACCCATGTATCTCTTGGTCGTCCTCTCGGTCTATTTCCGGCCACTTGACCATGAAGCACTATCTTTGGCCATCTGTCCTGTTCCATCCTCTGTACATGCCCAAACCATCTCCTCTGAATATCTTCCACTCTAATCAGAATTGTGTCCTCAACACCAGCCATTTCTCTCACTCTCTCGTTCGTAATTCTGTCCTCCCATCTTACACCACAGATTTTTCTCAGACATTTCATTTCAAAGGCTAATAACTTTTTCTCTTCTCTCTTCTTCAGTATCCAGCATTCAGCACCGTATATCACTGTGGGGATTACTATTGCTCTTAATAGCCTAATTTCGAACCTAATGGATATATTTCTATCTTTCCAGATTCTTCTTAGCCTTCCAAATGCTTTCTGGCCACTTGAGATTCGGTCTTGAATTGCTCTTTCCATCTTTCCATCTGCTGTGAAAAACACTCCCAAATATTTTAACTCATTCACTTGTTCCACTTCTCCCTCTGATAGCTGTATTTCTAAGGCCTCTCTCTGGCGTCCAATTTTCATACCTTTGGTTTTCTCTCTATTTATCACTAATTCATACCTACTGCACTGCTCCTCCACCATTCTCAACACTCTCTGAAGTTCCTCCTTAGTTTCTGCTAAAAGCACTATGTCATCTGCATACCTCATGTTAGATATTTTTGTCCCTCCTATATCTATGCCACCCTCATAATCTCCAAGTGCCATTCTCATAACCCATTCCAAGTATAGGTTGAAGAGGTGTGGTGATAGTGGGCAACCCTGTATAACCCCACCAGTGGTTATGAACTCTTCTGTCAAACACTTTCCTTTTCTTACTCTAGCCGATGTCCTTTCATACAATCTCCTGATGGTTTCCAGTATTTTTGGTTCTAATCCCCATTCCTTCAAAATCCTAATCATTCCTTCCCTCCATATGGAGTCAAACGCTTGCCTGAAGTCAATAAATACACAATATAGATCTTTTTCCTTCTCCCAGAATTTTTCTATGATTTGTGAGAAGGTGAATACATGATCGATTGTTCCTCTACCCGCCCTAAATCCTGCTTGACCCTCATCAATTATTTCCTCTTCTTGCCTTGCTATTCTACTTTGTATGATTTTTGCTAAAACTTTATAAGCATGTGGTAATAGACTGATAGGCCTATAATTTTTGCATAAGGTGGTGTCCCCTTTCTTGTGTGTTGGAATTATAATGTTTTCAGTCCAATCATTTGGAGCTGCTTGTCCATCTACTATATCCCTGCATAAATCACACAACCATCTTTCTACCATTTCACCGCCAGCTTCAAGCAATTCCTTTGGTAGTCCATCTATTCCTGGTGCTTTCCCACTTGACATAGCTCTTAAAGCTTTTCCCACTTCTTTTATCAGGAGATCTGGCGTTTCCTGTATGTTCCATAGCTCTCCTCTTAGTTCTGGATAATCTTCTCCAGTTACCCGTCTTCCACTTCCTTTTAGTTGTTCCTCGTAGTGCGTTTTCCAGATCTTCTCAACACCAGCCGTTGCTGATACCTTGTTGCCATCTGCATCTCTTACAGCAATTCCATTGTTTTTCCAACCCCTTGTTAATCTGTCTACTGCGGTGAATAGCTCTCTTGAATGGCCGTTTCTGAAACATTCCTCACATGTTTTACACAGGTCCTCTATCCATTTTATTTTTGCTCTTTTGCATCTATTGTCCACTGCTCTGCTCCTTAGTCTATAACTTGCTTTGTTTTCTTGGGATGGGTTTTCATTCTTTGTCTTTTTTGCTTCTCTCCTCTCTTGGCATGCATCCAATACTTCCTCTGTGACCCACTGTTGCTTTGCTCTCCTTCTCCTTCCCAAAATACTGTCGGCTTCCTCTTTAATTATGTCTCGTCCCCGACGCCACTTTTCCTCTGTTGTCTCGAGTCCTATTAGTGGTTCAAAACGTCCTCCTACTCTTACTTTGAAGGAAGTTTTTACTTCTTCGTTCCTCAGTTTATCTAGATTATACCCGACTAGTTCTTGATTTCTTCCTCTGTCTGTCCGAAATTTAATACGGATGTTTGAAAGTAGTAGTTCATGTGATGTTCCAAAGTCTGCTCCCCTCATCACTTTTGTTCCCATCACTGATGTTTTCCATCTCTTATTTATAAGGATATAATCAATGCAGTTCTTATGAATTCCATCTGGGTGTGTCCATGTATATCTGTGCTGTTCTCTATGATAAAAGTAGGTATTTGTTATACACAGTTGTTTACCTTGGCAAAATTCCAACATCCTCTGTCCTCTCTCATTTCTTTCACCTAAACCGAACTCTCCCAGCACATCCTCGTAGCCTCTCCTGTCATTTCCGATTTTACTATTGAAATCGCCCATCACTATGACTACATCGCCTGTCTTTGTTGTCTCTCTCTCTCTCTCTCTCTCTCTCTCTCTCTCTCT
>NW_027168981.1:192500-200000 GCF_036898095.1 Palaemon carinicauda | reverse complement strand
TGGTGTAGGCCAGGCTAATCCTCCTCCAATTGTGACGCTTGTAAATGCCAGGTCAGCAATCCTTCCTTTTCAAGGTCGGGTCAACGGGTTCTTGCCACAAAATGTCGAGTCATGGATTTCATCTGTTGATGCCCATTTAACCCTGGATAGGTACGCTCCTCGGACACCCCTTTAAGGGTATACTCGGACGCGAACAACCCCGACGCCAAAAAAAAATTCTTGAAAAATCAGTTTTTGCAGTAACCTCCTTTTTTCTTTTGCCAAAAAAAACTTCAATGAATGCTTAAAACAACTGTAAAGATAAATACTACTCATCTGCAGAAAAACTATTTATTATAAATATTTTAAAAAATTAAGTAGAAAAAAAAGACCTGACATAAAAATTCATAAAAAAAAAGTTTATACATATATACACAATTCCTTTTAGGAATTGATTCTTGGATGTTTAGGACACATTTTGATGTATTTTGGATGAAGTCAGACCCATGGAGGTGAAGATCTGAAATGAGAAAAAAAGGGTAACTTTTTTTGGCCAAAAAAATTTGTCCAAATTTCATGAATTTTTTTGGGTACCCAAATGAAATAGGAAGTGGCTAATTTTTTTAGGGAATAAACATATGTTATCCTAAAATAGAAATATGTAAAAAAATCTTCATTATTTTGTAAATTACATTTATATCAGGGGCCATATCTAAAGGTAATTTTTTGAGTACTTAGAAATTTCGTAAAAAAATACATATATTTAATATATAATATGATATTTATGCAGGTAAAAATATACCAAAATATCACAAATTCTATAGGGAACAAGAATATATATAGATAGGGCAGCTTACGCTTCGGATATGTCCACAAAATGGCCGCCAACCACACTGACTCAGACTCCCTAATCTGCCACTTGAAATGTAGGAAGGGTATGTCAATTTCAAGGTGTTATTTACTAATCTAATTATTATTGGATATGCATAAAAATTGTATGTTGGGTTGCTGGATAATTGACGATTATTTTACGACTATAAAATTAAAATTCTGACCCAAAAAATGTTTTTTGAAGGGAAATAAAATCGAAAAAAAAATGTAAAACAATATAATATTTTAGCTAAAAAAAAATTGATGATATTCAATCAAAAAAAAAAGTAAACAAAATTTTCCGACAAATAAACATCTAGAGGAATCATTACTCTGTGATAGTTCCTTAGTACGTAGTAATTTTGAAAGAAATGGGAAAAAACGAAAAAATGGCAATCACAGGAAAATCGAACACATACCTATATATACGCCATATCTGGCTAAAAAAAGAAGATAGGCATGGGTAGCCAGATCATCTAGAAACACTTTCCAACACTATAAAATTATAAGTTTTGCGACACTACTTGCCAATTCCTTACGGTAACATGACTAAGCAAAAAAATGCAAAACAAATAAAAAGGGGCACTCGTGGAAAAATGGCTATTCTAATATACGGCATTTCAGAAAAAAAAAATTTCAGCCACGTGCTAGGCAAACCATCAAGGCACATTTTCCGACAAATAAACATATAAATGAAATATTACTCTGTGATAGTTCCTTAGTACGTAGTAATTTTGAAAGAAATGGGAAAAAACGAAAAAATGGCAATCACAGGAAAATCGAACACATACTTATATATACGCCATATCTGGCTAAAAAAAAATAGGCATGGGTAGCCAGATCATCTAGAAACACTTTCCAACACTATAAAAATATAATTTTTGCGACACTACTTGCCAATTCCTTACGGTAACATGACTAAGCAAAAAAATGCAAAACAAATAAAAAGGGGCACTCGCGGAAAAATGCCCAACATTCTAATATACGGCATCTCAGATAAAAAAAAAAAGACATGCACGTGTTAGCCCAACCATTAAGGCACACTTTCTAACACATAAACATGAAAAAAAATATCAATAATATACGGCAATTCCTTACTACGTAGTAAATTTTTACAAATATTGAAAAAAAAAAACAGAAATTGGCAACCGCAGTTAAATACCCAATATACCAATAACTACGTCGTATCTGACAAAAACAAAATCACGCATGGGTAGCCAGATCATCTAGACACACTTTCCAACACTTAAAAAAGCAAAAGTTTTACGACACTATTTCGCAATATCTTACGGAAAAATGACTTGGCAAAAAAATGAAAAAAAATGAAAAAGGGACACTCGCGGTAAAATGCCCGACATTCTAATATACGGCATCTCAGATAAAAAAAAAGACATGCACGTGTTAGCCCAACCATCAAGGCACACTTTCTAACACATAAACATGAAAAAAAATCAATAATATACGGCAATTCCTTACTACGTAGTAATTTTTACAAATATTGAAAAAAAACAGAAATTGGTAACCGCAGTTAAATACCCAATATACCAATAACTACATCGTATCTGACAAAAACAAAGTCATGCATGGGTAGCCAGATCATCTAGACACACTTTCCAACACTAAACAAGCAAAAGTTTTACGACCCTATTTGGCAATATCTTACGGAAAAATGACTTGGCAAAAAAATGGAAAAAAATGAAAAAGGGGCAATCGCGGTAAAATGGTTCTCGTGGTGATGAACGACATTTTAACTAAAAAAAAAATCATGCACATGGTAGCCAAACAATCCACCAAGACTTTCCACAACTGATAACCTATACAAGTTGCACCATTCTACGACAATTTCATAATACGTAATAACTTTGATAATTATGCAAACTACCTTAGAAGGGTAAACTCGGTCGCGAACGACCCCGACGCGTCTCAGAAATCGGGGAAGGAGTACAGCTACAGCAATGCACATCTGGACACTACTAGAGCGTGTAGGGGAGACACCTCCTGCAGGTCGATCACCCACAAATTCAGTCACGGGGGTGAGTCACGTGAGAAAAACCTGTTTTTTTTTTACGCTCGGGGTCGCAAACGACCCATCGTACCTATCCAGGGTTAAATGCCAAACAAATCGTAGATCCTTTTGTACAATTACAAGAAGCTAAAAGTTTTATAGATTTTTCTAAGGGGGATGCGAGTGCGTATTTAAGAGGTGTTTCATTTCAGGAAGCAGTTACTTGGGATGATTTCAAAGTTAGGCTACGCGTGATCTATGGGGGTGCGGAAGCCTTGGATGTAGTGTTAACGTTACGAAATACACTTAATCAAGCCACTATGAATCGGCTTAATGTTATTGAGAGAGCAGCTCTCATAGCTGATAGGCTTAACGAATATCAGGACATTTTAGGTAATTCCACTTGGGTTACTAACGATAACATCTCCGTGAAAGATTTTTTACGATTAATGTATTTAACTTGCATGACACTTATGTTGCCTGAAGCTTTAGTGCGGTGCTTTGATAAGAAGTTAATGCCTGCAAGTACAGAATTGGATGTCTATAAACAGATAAAGAAACACATGTCCAAGTGTCCAGATCTCGATCCCGTGTTAACTCAAGTTTTTGTAGCGGGAGTGACGTGTTACAACTGCAAACGTCAAGGTCACATAAGCGCAGACTGTAGAACGAAATTTTGCTCAGTTCACAACACAGCATCGCATTCTTATAGTCAATGCTACGCGCGTAAGACACAACAATATCCTAGAAATACACAGTCAATTCCACAGTCAGTTCCATATGGAAATAAAAAGAAAAATCCTCATTTTAACAATAAGAAGAAACAACAAAATGTCAATGCAGTTCAGAGTCCGAAACAAACAAACACTTCTTCAAATATCGCTGAGCCTGGGCCGTCAAACCAGACCTCGCAAGGTCAGTCTAATTTTCAGAATGTGCAGAGCAAAGCAAATACCACATAGTTAACTCTAGAGGGGAAGAGAGTGATGTTGGGTCAAGGTCATTCATGTCAACATCAATAGTATTGAATAATCAATTTAATGTTTTATCAGATAATTGTGAGACAATAGATTTTCCTATGAAACACACGGCCGAATTAAGTAAAACAGTGCATGCTCCCGTAGATTTGCAACGAATTTATACAATAATAAGCCAAAATGAGTTACGGCCAACCTTATATGCTGTAAATTTAGAACACAAATCCTTTACGTTATTTTTTGACTCTGGTAGTCCACGTAATATTATGGATTTGAAGACACATCATTTGTTGTTTTCGAACTTTCCGATTGAAAAATCAGGAATTAGACTTTCAGGTATAGGAAATAATGAATTAAACGTCATAGGCATAACTCATATTCAGTTCAGAGTCGGTAATCGCACGTTTGCCGATACATTTGTTGTTGTAAAAAACATTAATATGTATCCAGCTGTAATTATAGGATACCCATCTATGGGAAATCAAAACATTATCTTAGCTCCTGCCAAGCACGGCGTGTATATCAAAGGGAAATTCTATAAGTCTTCTAATACCTTAAAGTCAGTTTTGAATAAAAATGAGACGACAAATGTAACCGTAACGTACGTTGAAGAACCAATAACTTGTCTCACTAATAAAGAAATAATATACGCGACCCAGCAGAATTCTCGTTCACCCGTAATATCATCTTGCACGTAATCTATCGAACCAAACATACCTTCGAATTTAATAGTGCAAATAAAGAAAACACTACCGGGATCTGAAATATTAATCCTTTCCGATACTTTGAAAACCAACGGATTGTCTGTCACACAAGCTATTTATACAGTAGGCTCACATCAGCAATGTAATATCGAAGTCTGTAATCATTTAAATAACACTTTAGTAATTCACAAAAATCAACATATCTTGGATGTAGAAGTTTATAAACATCATATTCTTACCGTTGCTGAAATCAATCACTCTCAATCAGTTGCGGATGAATCCCTTTTGCGATCTATTAAAAATAAAATCAGTAAGGACATTCAAGACGAAGAAATTCAGCAGAAGATTTTTGAACTTTTAACTAAATATCAAGATGTCTTTTCCACTACGGATGGATCCTTAGGAAAAACAGATGTGATCGAGCATCAAATAAGGTTAAAAGACAAGCAGAAAATTATATATGTACCCTCGTACAGACTCCCTATGAAATTCCAGAATGAAATAAATGATGAAGTAGGTAAAATGTTAGAGGAAGGAGTCATTAGAAAATCAAATAGCCCTTATAATTTTCCTTTAATAGTTGTACCGAAAAAAGATCGAACATGGCGTATCTGCGTCGACTTTCGTCGTCTAAATGAGGAAACGATCCCTGATCGATTCCCAGTGCCATGTACTGACGATATTTTGTCTTTGTTAGGTCAGAATAAATATTTTACCAGTTTGGACTTACTTAAAGGCTTTCACCAGATATCATTAGAAGAAGATAGTATCCCATACACAGCCTTCAGCACAGCCAGGGGACATTATGAATTTTTGCGGATGCCTTTTGGTTTACGTTGTGCTCCTATAACATTTACAAGAATGATTAACATAGTGTTTGGAGACTTGTTAGGGGATATATTGCATGCCTATATGGATGATCTTGTAATCTTTTCCAACACCTTAGAAGAACATCTACGTAAGTTAGAACTAGTACTACAGAGATTAAGACAACATAACTTAAGGGTAAAGATTAGTAAGTGTGAGTTTTTCAAAACAGAATTGATATATTTGGGTTTCATGGTGTCAAGCCAAGGTCTTAAAGTAGTCCATGATAAGGTGTCGGCTATACGTAATTTTCCCATACCTACTAATGTCAAGGGAATACAGCAATTTCTGGGTTGTAGTGGATATTACAGCCGTTTTATACGCAACTATTCAATAATAGCCGCTCCTTTAACTGATCTTACGAAGAAGGGCGTAGATTTCATATGGTCTGAGCAACATCAACAGGCGTTTAATACTTTGAAAGATGAACTGTGTAGGTCTCCTATCTTAAAATTTCCTGACTTCGGTAAGGAATTCTTCATTGCAACAGAGTCCTCAGACTTAGAAGTAGGAGGGGTATTGCTTCAGCAATATGATAAACAGTTTTTCCCGATAGCTTTCTATTCTCGAAAATTGAGAACTTCCGAAAGTAAGTATGCAGTAATAGACAAGGAAGGACTAGCTATTGTTAATTCGCTAGTGCATTTTAAGTTCATAATTTACGGTTATCCCGTTAAGGTTCTTACTGACCATAAACCACTAACAGAGTTCTTTAAAAGGCTTCAACCACAGCCCTAAACGAACTCGGTGGCATTTGATCATTCAAGATTTTGGCGCAAGAATCGGGTATTTACCTGGGAAAGCAAATATCATTGCGGATGCATTATCACGCAACCCCGTGTCATCTTGTACGGAGCCTTTAGCTGAATTAATAGATATATCAACATCCATGCCTAATGTAAAAACAATATCTGAACAAGAAGATTTAGGCTGGAGCGCTGAATTGTTACAGACTGAGCAAAGAAAAGATCAGAAAATAGAAACAATTATAAATGCTTTGAAAGGCAATCATAAAGAAAAGGAATATATAAAGTATAAGCAGCAGAATTATATAATCAAAGATAATATTCTGTGTAGGACTGTGACTAGGAAAACCCGCAATACACCACATGTAACTAACGACCAGGTAGTAGTACCAATCTCACTTATTTCCACTGTCCTGAATTGGTTGCATTCAAATCCATTATATGGACACCCTGGGTTCTCATTAATGTCACAGAAAGCCAAATCATTGTTTTATTGGCATACAATGCTTACAGATATAAAAAGACACATAGCTAATTGTCGCACATGTCAGGAAAACGAAGGGCATACGAAAACACCTGTCAGCCTAGGAGCTTATCCTGTGCCAAATCAACCCTTTGAAAGAATACATTTAGATTTGTTAACAGGATTTTACGAGTCAGACAGAGGAAATAAGCACCTCTTAGTAATTATAGATGCTTTAACTCGATATACAGAACAAATAGCGCTTAAAACTAAAACTGCGATTGAATGCGCTAGGAAGTTTTACGAGTGTTACATCTGTAAACATGGAATTCCACACAGGATGATCTCAGACTCGGGTGGTGAATTTAATAATCACTTTCTTACCTCATTGTGTGAATTCCTCAACATAAAGAAGATTAATACCATGTTTTATCACCCAGAGTCGAATGGGCTAGTGGAAAGAGCAAATAGGAAGATATTAAATATATTGAGGGTAACACTAGGGGGATCAGACCCCAACTGGGATATTGCAATACCGGCGGCACTGAGTACTCTGAATCATTCATATCATATATCAATTAAAATGTCACTGCATGAAGCATTGTATGGTACCCCAGTTAGAACACCTTTCCATGTATTAACGCCTACAACTAATCTATCAAATCCTTTAAAAGAATGTATAAATGCAAGTATAAGTCGATATGATATCCTTCGAAAGAATTTATAACAATCACAAATCATAATGAAAAGGAATCATGATAAATTAGCGAAACCAACTAAAACATATACCGTGGGTGATAACATCTATATTCAAATCAATGTCAGAAAAGGGCTCAACTATAAACTAACACCTAAGTTTGAAGGCCCATTTAACATTTTGGAAACATTA